>NC_056746.1:464895599-464920599 GCF_019279795.1 Protopterus annectens
CAACATGTTAATTCAGTAAGTTATGAAGAACAACACAAGCAAAACATAGTTTGAATCCACATGTTGGATATTTTGAATTAAGTGTTATCAGTAAAATAATTTTAGGTGTTTTGATTTTCACACCAGAAATGTGTAGAATGCATGATAAGCAAGACTTTTATGTGTGCCACCTGCAGTCTTCTTAGCATTGATTATAGTAAAATCACACTTTTATTTGAATGATGTTACAAATATTTCTTGTCCTAACATCTGAGGAAGTAAAATCAGCAACATAATGCTTTGGAAAATATGGATAGTTATTCAATACAATTGATTCACAAAAGTAATACATTTCATTCACACTGATGTTGATTCTACAGATATATGCTCTGTACATCAGTTCCTCAAAATTTTGTATGGGATCTTCCTCAATAAGTCTACTTACATGGGTGCATGATGAGGTCTATGAGAAATACAAGTTATCATGTGACAAACAGTTAAAAATGTCATGTTTCAGGGTAATGCCATAGATGCTATGTTGAAATCTATTTTTTTTTTTTGCATGGTAATAAAAGAAGTGATCCTTACTGTCAACTTGTTTAAGACGACCAGTTAAATAAATCAGTGCACTGCTTAATGATTTCTTTTTTTGGATGTTGTCCTTTGTGTGATGTTTGACATTGTGTGTAGTGATTGTTACTGGTCACTTCCTAAAATTTATTTCACATGCACAATGCTTTAGCCGGGCATCTAGACAATGAGATTAGAGCTGATTCACTTCAGTCAACACTCTGAAAAGTACAGTATCAGGTGAGGAAATATACCTCTTATGTCACTTTTCTGTGCTTCAGCATATTAATGCAGTAAGTTCTGAAAAACAGCACAAGTAATACAGGTTGTGTATCCGGGCAGGGTCTACTTTATGTGCTTGAAGTCCAAGAATATTGAATGAGATATTCTTGACATGAGTACACCAAAAGCGCAAAACATCGAAAATGTAAACAGAACTCTCCGTAGGTGGAGATTTCCATTTACTTCAATGTAGTGTGATCTCAGAGTTGATATATTTAAGTAGTGGGGGGTGTGGGGGGGCTTCCCCCCCTGCCTACACTAGTGTAAATGTTTTTTTTTTTCGACTTCGATTGTTTAATAGTTCGATGCATATGGTTCAATCCATATGCATTTGAGCTATTAAACTTTCAAGGTCCTAAAGGAGACACATCCAGGTCTATATCACAGTTGAACTGTCATAAGTTTGGCTATGTAAATATCAAACCCAGAAGTTCGAAATGTAAAAACATTGAACACTCAGAACAACATTTTCTTCCCAGGGACTTTTAGAGCATGTGGGCTAAAAACAGGCAGTACAAAGCAATAGTGACAGACAGTAGTGGCTTTCCCAACAGATGGCGATACAGCTGACTCTCACAGTTGTGTGAGCAGTAAAATGACTAAAGTTCTTTAATTCCTCAAAAGACATTTTAGGGGATACATGACAATTCAAAACATTGCTTAAGTCAGATCTTGAAGTGTGTCCTTTTGAATGCCTGTACCTTAAAGTCTTCTGTGGCTGAAGCAATTAATGCACAGCTCTCTATAATGAGAACATGGATAGGCTATGGTTTGAACCTGCTAGCATCTGTTTGTCAGACAACAGTGGCAAACAGGAGTGGCCTACATGAACAATGAGATATAGCACACTCCCATTTGTGTGAACACTAACTGAGCTAAAGTACTTTGAGATCTCAAACTATATTTTAGGGGAGTCATAACCATTGCAACACACTATTGATGTAATCCCTTCAAGTATGTGCTTCATGCCTCTGGTGTGATTATTTCTGTGGTGGCAGGGGTTGATTTACAGTTCTATGAACTCTGACCACAGACAGGTGTTCAAGTCTGGCAAGGTATAACTACAGAGTGTGTCAGAGAATGCTTACAGACAAAATTTGCTTCCCCAAAAGGAATGACATTTATAATATAACTTAATGGAAACATTTACAATTGTGGAAAGAAAAGAGGCTAGCTTTTGTACTCCCTTTAAAGGAAGGTATAAATATTGCCATATAATGCTTAAGTTATCCTTTCAACTGTCTGTTACAGGGCAACTGTATTTTGAGTTCTTGTGTGGCATTATCAAGTAGTGCACAGGGCAAAATGAACATGTTGTGCATTGCATATGTTCAACTCCAAAAGTGTATGCCTTCCATTTTTAGTTGAAAATATAGTGGTTAAATGCAAACATGGTTTATTCAATGGATATTGATGTGTGTCATACTGCAAAGTAGTCACAAAGCATGATATGACCTGTGTTATGATACTTTGTTGTAGTTTTGTGGTAGTTTTCATGATGTGTATGTATTCCTTCTTGTACTTCCATATGGGCATGCCCAGTATAATGATGTATTAGTTATGAGCTGTTTAGTGCAAAGCACATTAAGTCATCAGTGTTATGAATAGTTCTTGTCATTTGGTGTTATTTGTCAAAAACTGCTTGGAATTTACTGCCATCAGCTTCACTCTGCCAACATCTATGCAATGGAGGCAGTGAACAATGCAAAGAGGATAACAATGTTGTTCCAGGTCACAGCTGCTGCATGTGTAAGGTAGATTTTCAGCAGTTCACTTACTACTTGATGATGTTATTGCTGTACCTGTTTCTGAATTATGGTTCTGTACTGTCATGCATGTATTACAAATCTGTTGCACAAGTCTCATTTCAGGGCAAACTGGGATTTATAACATGATACTATTCTGCATTTAGAGGTGTACTTTGTCAGACTGTATTTAAATATTTTTGTGTGGCAGCTGCAGCAGAAAGTACACATGTAATATGGTGCTTATACAGCCAAAAACTGCTTTATACTCCAATGACATTGAAATAATAAGTGCAAAAGATCCCATGTAGCAGATGAAATGACATATGCCAGCAGAACACTTTTTTTGGCTAATTTCTTTTATGGGCTGACTGTGGACTTCCTTTCACTCATATGTAGATGATGTCCTTAAGCATATGCTGACATTCCTACACATGCAACCCAGATATAAATGAACTACATCCACATGACATTTGCCTTAAAGAACTTGCATCTTAATATGTCACAACCATGCCCCTCAGTTTCCAGCTAAGTGCATCTCATTTGTCATAGTTAGACATATGTAATGATGCACTGCAGCTTAGTCTTCTGTTAATATGCTGTTCAAATTGACAGTTCTGTTTTTGTTTTTCTGGATTGTAGTACATAAGCAACAGTCTGACTTCCTACAGTTCCCAACATGCATTTTGCTGACACAACTGATTTTTTCCCATAATGACTACTTGCATGGGAAGGATTGTGCAGGTGTTCATTTTCATTAATCTTAATGTCCTCACTTTTAAATATGTGTAATATGCCATTACATCTTCATTGTTACTGTAATACATATAAGGAAAGGAAAATGTTAAATTTGTTTAATCTGTTTGTCTGTTCAAATATCAGTTCATTTCTATGTAAAATGCTACCTTTGTTTAATTTTCCAATGTACATGACGATGCCGAAAAGTTCTCTAACTGTGTACTACCTGCAATATATGCAGTGTCCACTACTGTATCAGCTTTCCTTGTAAACTATGTTACTGTCCCTATTATTCATGAAATTACCTGATTTTCATACGCTGTAGCTCTGTATCTCTGAATCCTTTGTAAAATGAGGTGCTCTTGTGGAAAAGGTGGCTTAATTATACTAAATAGTAATTGACAATAATTACAGGTGACGTCTTATTTACATGTTGAAAAAAATGTGTGATAAATTCATATTCATATCTTTCTGTCAACATTCCAGTTTTAAAGCCACAGAAAGGTGTCCCTGAGTGGCCCTGATCATTTCTGGAGTTCTCCTTAATTCTGATCAGTGTGTGCGTTTGGTGGTGGTTGTGTTGTGTGTAGCTTTGGTGCAACATGTTCATGCTCATTAATGAATCCCCAGCTATGATTAAACTGAAATTTACCTTGTGTTTCCTGATTTTGTTTTACAAGTAACAGGTATGTGTACTTCTATTTTATGATAAGCATTAAAAGGAGAACATAAGGCAAAATACTTTATCTAAATTTGTTATGCTTGAGGTGACAGTAATAACTCTGTAAAACTAGAGATGTACAAATGGCCCTTAGAATGTTAAAGCAGTAGGAAAGAGAGTGTCAGAAAATAAAAATAGTTTATGTATGGAGTGTTTGGTATGATGTAGGGGATGCAGTGTTGAAATGAGAAAGTTGTACTAGTGTGGTGTGTATTGTGTTGTAGTGGATTGGTAGAATTTTGTCACTGTCAAGTTTTTAAACTTATTCTTCTGAGTGGCTGTAGCCTCCTGTATGAGTTATGATAATATGAATGAAAGTTTTATGATAATTAACTGTGCAGATTCTTGGCTGGATGTACTATACTTGCTAGAGCCATTGTCCAGATCTTTGATGTTTCTCAGTTGAGATATGTGTTAGGTTTCTTTTTGTTCTTTATGTTCTCATGGCTGTTTTTTCTGTGACACCAAAGTACTTGCTTGAGAAGTTTGAGGATGGTGCCAAGATTATTGGCATCATGATGTCTGTGAAAGATCAGTATTAGTTACTGGAACATTTAGATAGAGAGTATGAGTGGGCCCATGGAAAAGGAGTGGAGTTTAATTGTACTAAAAGCATTCTGCATTTGGAAAAAGGAAATCTTGACTAGCCTTATAGCATTAATGAGAGGTTCATTGGAGAATGTGAACAATATATGGATTAGGCTATTATAACATAAAGATTTTTAGTTTTGCAAGATATGTGAGGAAAATATAGCAAAACTGTAATTCAATACTTAAAACAATATCTACAGTGATATATTCTACAGATGAGATGGTTATGATTTCAATATATAAATCCATTATTACAAAATATTTGAAGTACAGCACTGGTCTTTCTATGCATTCTAGTTTATAAGTAGTAAATTGGAAAAGATGCAAAAGTCTTTTATAGGAGAATTAAAGGATTAAGCAATATATCTTATTGTGAAAGATTAAAAAGATTGAATCAGTTTACAGTCTTCTACAGGAAGATTAAAGGGGATCTTATTCAGGTGGATAAATGCAGTCAAAATGAAGAAAGCGGGAGCACACGTGGAATTGTGTTTCTGACTCATGAAAAATGTATACGAAATAGTCAATTAATAGTTAACTTGCAGAATTTATAAATAATACTAGGCAGAAAGGTGATTCATTTCAGAACAGGAAGTCAATGGAACTTGCTGCCTATTGAGATTACACAGGGTCAGAGGTTGGAATGCTTTAAAAAGAATTTGGATTTATGGTTTGGTTTTAAAGTCCATATGTCAAGGTCTACCTGAAGAATGCCCAGTAATTTGTGGACAGATAATTGTTTCATTTCTAACTCCTTGAACTTATTTAATGCTCCAGATCCAGATTCCTTTGGTCCATTTTAGCTATAGGAAGAAAAATAGTCACAAAGAATTGGAATTGTAAAACTATTCTTTCTTCCACTAAATTCATTAATTTAGCAAAAAATGTCTGTAAAAAAGGATTGTCAACTGACAAAATGTGAACCTCAATATTACTTGCCAGTTTAGATCTTAATCAGAATTACGTGATTTACTTGATACAGTTTAATGATTTAGTTTTCTATGTTTGATTTTGTTGTGGGTATCCGTAAATAGTTATGTTTGTGTTCTATTTATCTTTAAATAATTTTGTACAATCTTTGGTTTAAAATTAATAAAAAGTTGTTTTAAAAAAAAGAATGCCCAATAATGATGTCATATGAGATCATTGGCCTACCTCTAACACTGTGACACTGTAAAGACAATTGAGCCAGTCAAAATGATTGAAAATCAAGTTCACTGAAACCCAAATTTATCTAATACAAAATAACTGAAACATGATACAATCAAAATCATGAATGGAATTTTTTTTTCAAAATCAGTGTTTTTTTTTCAGGGAAGCAAGTTCCACTCCTCCGCAACTCCCATATTGGGGCTTTACCACACTCCCCTTTCTTAAATATACTAATTCCATAGCTGTGCAACTGTGAAATAAAGTGAAAACAACATACACAGGGAATAATTGTCAGCATACAAATATACACCACATCAGCACTAACCATAAGCACCTTCTAAAGCTTCTTCATATACTTTTACATATTCCTACTTATGTATTACAAAACTATGTGTAGCTATAGCACATTCATGGACATCGAATTTCAACCAGTTTGTCATTCAACTAAATTTGTTTTCAACCATTTTGCTTAACTCTGCTGGCTTTAGATGAAATTGTCATTCAATGACATGACAACCCTATTTAATATATGGAGACATAATCTCTCTCTGTCTGTCTATATAATGTAAATATATATATTTATCTTTGTGTGTGTGTGTGTGTGTGTGTGTGTGTGTGTGTGTGTGTGTGTTTGTGCACTCACTTAATGAACCCATACCATGAACACCCACTAACCTGAAAATCGCTTCTTTCCCTGCCTTGTTAATTTAGCAGGCTTACTATTGCAACCTCTCTGACCCCACATCTTTCTCTCTGTTTTTGATGTCTCATCATTTTTATGGAAATGTTTAGTCCTGTAAAAAAGAATGCAAGCACAACAGAGCCAGCAAGCTCTACAGCTCGGAGTGAGATGGGGGTTAACCTATATGTTGCAGCCCTGCCTTTATAATATTTGTACATTACATGCTTGGGTGATCTAAGACTGCTTCATATGCTTTCACTAAACTCTTTTTCTTTCCTTGTTGCTGTCACTGCCAATCTCCAGCCTTCACTCCATGTTCTGATCATTGATGTACACCTGGGAAATGACAAAGTGAAGGATCTGAAACAAAATACAGCCTTTTGCAAGGAAAATAATGTTCCAGAGTGCTTACATTTCAATTGGAAGCCCTTCCTTTCTTTATTGCATGACCTGAGTATCCAAATAAACCAGTGAACGACAAAATGGTAGTAGTTATTTGTGTCATAAGGTACAGATGAATTGGAATCATGAGAGTAGGCTACAAATGATCTTCCCAATGAACAGCATAATATGAACCTCTGGACTTATAAAATTGTCTCTCACTTCCCACAAGAATTGTAAAATCTCCCTCGATTTTGTTAGAAGTCATTCACCACATAGGGTCTAATCTCCAGTGATGTTTCGCTCTTTCCTTTGAATAATTCAGCCAAGGATTTTCAGGCCACTGTTTTTTTATAACATACAATTGTGTTTTTGTAATCAGTAATAGATTCACAGATTATCAGTAAAAATATAATTCTTCATTTATTGAATTGTTCCAGAATTCTGGTGTATTTGTCATTCTTCTGACTCATTTTGATTCTGGTAGTAAAAAGATGATATACTTCTTTTATGAAAGATTTTCATTTTTGCTATTTTGTATTAAAACTGCACATCTCTTGTCACTGTTATTTTTGTAATGGTCTCTCTTTGCAGCTATACATGTAAAAGTCAACATTTGAGACGTTTATGAGTTACATAACATGAACCCATCCATCCACTTGACAGATACTGTTAGAGTCTAAAAAAGTATGGCATAGTATCATTTTCTTGTGATAGCTCCAAGTACAGATCACCGTCTTGGCATATTTGAATAAGCAACTGTTATTACTAAGGCAGTTGTACAGCACATTTACTGAACTGAGTGGAAAGAAATGCTCCCAATAATGAGGTTGTTCCATCTATCATGCAGTTATGCTTCATTTCTAGTTGACAAGAGTATGAAACTAAAAGGCAGCAGCCATAATAAGTGGTTGCAGTGGGGTCTGGGACAAAGGCAGTGCTTGCCTTCTAAGAAATATCTCATCTTTAATGAGGAACAATGTTTTCATGTGTTCTTTCTTCCTCTCTTGTTATCATGTGCATCACATCTTACAAGCCATTATATCACTGCAGTGATTAGTAGTGTCTTGTGAGACTTTCTGCTGCCTTACCTTAATACAGTGTCGGTAATAGCCACTGCTAAACCTTGCAAGACAAGTGAAGGGATAAATATCAAGCTGTTGCAGTCTGTTGCCTCTAATATGTCATTCAACCTGAGACACAATTGGCTTTGTTGTTGTTCAGTCATTTAGGCAAATCTGATTTTTCAAGACCTCAAGGACTTTAGCACATCATGCCTCACTGTCAAGAACTGCTTTTTCAAATTCTTGCAGATTCATATTAATTGCTTCAGTAATGCTGTCCATCTACAGTAGCCTCTGCCTTCGTCATCTTCATTTGCCTTTGAATTTTCCAAGCATCAAGATAAACTCTAGCGAATCATGTCTAAGTATTTGGTTTTTAGGTTTGCTGTCAGGCTTTTCGGTCAACAGTCTGGTTTTATCTCCTTAAGTATTGTCTGGTTGAATCATCTTGCTGTCCGTGGCATTCTCAAAAGTTTTCTCCAACACCTGTGTTTGAAAGCATCGTTTTTCTGGTACATAGCTTCACTTATTGTACATCACTCACAGCTGCATGTCACTACTGGGAAAAAAATCATAAAAAGCATGAATGGCCAAGATGGCAAAGAAATAACTAAAATCACTTGGCTGGAAAAAACCCAGTTTTGACTATACAGACCTTTGATAACAATGTGATGACTTTGATCTTTAACATTTTATCTAGATATTCCATAGCTTTCCTTCCTCAAACAAGCATCTTTTAATTTCATGGCTGCAATCACAATATGCAGAGACCTCTGAAGTCAGGAAAATAAAATACATCACTGCTTTCACTTCTTCCCCATCTATTTGCAAAGAACTGATAGGACTAAATGACATCATTTTAGTTTTGTTCTTGTTGAGAAATAAACCAGCTTTTGGACTTTTACCTTCATCAACAAGCTCTTCAACTATTCCCCACTTTCAGCCATCAGTGTGCTATCATCTGCATATTTGAAGTTATTAATATTTTTGCAACAGTTTTGATACAAGCATCTGATTTGTCTAAGCTAACATTTTGCATGATATATTTACCATATACATTAGGTAAACAGGGTAACAATATTACTCCTTTCCCAGTCTTGAGCAGTCAGTTGTTCCATTCCTGGTTCTAGCTATTGTTTTTTTCTGAAGACAATGCCCTTGCTTATGAGATGAGATGAGAATGCCCTTCTTACCACTGTGGAGACATGCTTATCAAAGATAAGGTTGCTGTCAGCCTGTGTGCCCAGGTCTGTCACCTCTGTGTGCATACTTAGGGTGTTGCTATTGATGTGGTAGTTAGCAGGAACATTGCTCTTACTGAAAGGGATGAAAATACATTTTTTTGCATTGAGTTTAAGGCCATGACTGGCACCAATCATTTGTTTTTGTAAGACCCTCCTGTAGGATGTTGACATCATTTGGAGATTGTATGACTACTCCCAGTTTGTAGTCATCAGTAAACCTTGTCTGCCCCAGACCTTTAGTTTTTGCTTATAATTCAGAGAAATATATTCCATACAGTAGAGTTCTCAGGACTGATCTCTGTGGAACACCACTGGTTATAGTTCTGCTGTTGGAGGTGGATTCCCCTAATCTGACTATATGTGCTCTATCAAGTGAGCCAGTTAGCTACCCATCTAATGATATAAGGGTTGATACCTAGCTGGGTGAGTTTGTCAATGATGCCTGAGTTGGGAATAGTGTCAAAAGTCTTGGCTAAGTGTAGGTAGGCAGTATGTACAGATTTCCCCTTGTCCAGGGCTTTGGTGACTGTCTCAAAGAAGTTTGCCAGGTTTAACAGGCATGATTTCCCTTTAACAAATCCAAACTGAGTAGAGTCAAGTGTCTGGAGATTACCTATATCTTTGTTGATGAGGTCCATAATGATTCGCTCCATGGCCTTGCAGATAAGGCTAGTCAGAATAGTAGGTCCATATTTTCCAGGGTCAGTGGAAGCACCACCTTTGTGCAAAGGAATAACGGTGGCATTTTCCATTCAGCTGAGATGAAGCCTGTGCTTAGACTATGATTGAAAAGAGTACCCAATGGTGTTGATAATTCTTGTTGGAGGCCATGTAGGATGCTGCCTGGAATGTTATAAAATCCCATAGATGCTGTGTTTTTGGCCTTAGAGAGGGTATTTATGACTTGCTCTTTAAAGATACAAGGTAGGGGACAGGTGTTAGGGATAACATGGGGTAAGCGTGGCGGGGACAAGGGTTTTTCACAGAACCTGTCGGCCAACAGGTTAGCTATGTCCACAGGCTCAGTATATGTGGTATCATTAACTACCAGTTCAACACAAATCTGGGCCTTTCCTTTTTGGATATGGATGTAATTAAAGAACTCCTTATGGTTGTCCTTAGTTGAGGAAGGTAATTTGGATTCATAGTTTGCTTTGGCAGACTTCGCAAGAAGTCTTATTTGCTTGTTTAAGCTGAGGAAGGAGTGCTTCCAGTTTAATACTTGCTCCCTCTTACTCTTAGACAGCATTTCCTTCCTCTTATTGTAAAGCCTGTTAATAGCAGTTGTCCACCAGGCAGGTTTGTTCTTCCTTGAGGAGCTTGTTTTGGTCTTATCAGGTATGGCCCAGTCAAGGCAGTTATACAGGTGTTCGTATAAAGCATTGGTGTAGAACTCGGCATAGTTGCCAGTTCCATCTGAGGGGACTGTGCAGTGAAGCTATTTATACAATCTTGTAAGAGGTTGTAATCTGCTTTGGAGAAGTTTTTTAGTTTAGTTGCTGCTAGGGGGTGTCAGGTGTGATTGCTACTTAGAATGAGACTGATTTGTGCGCAGATCTCACCAGGGAAGACCTCACAGTGCTCCTCCCTGTTGGTAAGCACCAGATCCAGGATGTTGGCACCCCTTGTGAGGGTGTCAACCAGCTGGTCAAGGCATTGGAGTTAACAAAGTCGAGGAACCTTTGACCAAGTGAGTTTGAGCTGAGTAATTTACCCAGTCAATGGATGGGTAGTTAAAGTCACAAATAAACATGGTGTTCGGATGCATCTTGATATACTCAAGTAGATCCAAATAGGTGAGTGGGTGTCCTGATTCATGGAGGGGTTCCTGTAGCTGGCAATGACTTGAATAGGTGTCCTACCAACAGTTAATTGCACCTGAAGTACCTCCAGGGAATAATGCTGTTTAACCAATCTGGAGGTGTATTTATCTTTAATGAATATTGATATACCACCTCCTTTAGATTTCATGCTTTCAGTTTTATAGTCAGAATGTGTGGAAGGAGGTGTAACCCAGTATGGCTGGGGTGCTCTCCACTGCCTTGAACCAGGTCTCCGTGACTTCACAAATGTCTCCATCTGCCAAGGTGAGGACTGCTTCCAGTGAGTGCAGTTTCATGTTAAGTCTCCTAGCATTTATTCTGGAATTTAATGTATCTCCTGCTTCTCTTATATCTTCCATCTTTGTATTTTATTATGCCCATTTTTTACTTGGAATTTTCACTTAATATCACAAATCTTCTTGACGAGAGATCTGTTGTTATTCTCTTGCTGTTGTCTTCTTCTAATTATTTGCACTGAAAATCAGAGTAGCTAGATTGAGATTTTGTATCTATATTGAAGAAACATAAGAAATAAAACAAAACCTCAGTGCTTTCAAGTTATTTCAAAAATGCATTGCACAAGTCAAAAACACAAAGAAAAATATATAGTATGTCTTTATTATTTAAACGTTTATACTGTGAATTAGTTGAAGAGCATTACAAACAGAAATATTGTATCCCAACAGAAATTGGATGAGACATTAAACTAAGACCACCTGCATGGTGAGTGGTAGCTCACGTGGACGTAAAAGATCCATCTGCTCTCATTGAAAGGAGAAGAGAAATGTTCCTGTTGTCTGGGCCAGATTTTCCATATGGAGTGTAAGTATCACCTCAGGTCTCTCCTAAAAAGAGGCCATTAACCTAAGGGACTAAACTGTCAAGAAAAAGATAAATTAAGAAAAATAAATAAAAGAGTGAAGTAAACCTGTCATTGCTGTGTTGCTTTACCATATATTTTCCTTTACTTTACATATCCTCTGTGTTGTACTATATTCACCTTATCATATTGCTAGTCCCTTTCTGCTTTCAAATAAATTTTCTTGCCCCCAACTCTCATGAGAATAATCATTTTGACACCCCTGTGCAACTTGTCTGATCAGCAAACCTTAAATCTGATATTGTCAATCTTCATTCATTCCTTACTGATTGGTGTCGGTTCTGTCCTCGGGACCGAGTCGGCTGTTATACCAAGCTCGCTCCAGCCAAAAAACTCTGGAGCTAAGCTTTACCCATAGTGCCCCTCTCAATATTACCTCAGATCTCTTCCCTTACCTCTCAGCTAATTCCCTGTACCATTGTTGGTATTCCCCAGTCTCCTATCTCCTCTCTACTGTAAAAAAAAAAAAAAATCCCTCCTTCTTCTTTTTTGGGTGAGTGTGATTTGACTTTTTTTTTTTTCTTAAAATATATTTTTGGTCACAAATATATCTGAGAAAAAGGGAACAACTGGTTTCAATCAATGTGACTAGTGCAATAGGAAGATGGCTAATGTAGATAACTATGTTTCTTGTGTCTACTGTCTTAGGGTGCCACACCTGTCTGTGAAAAACCCTTGTGACATTTGTAAAGGATTTAGTTCCCACACTTTGGTGGAATGGAAAAACAAGCTTATCCTTAAAGGTCTCCTAAAATCTACCCTCGTGGAGGCTATTTCTGGGTCAGAGGGGTCATCCCCTCCAAAGAGAGAGAACATAAAAAGAGGAGTAAATCCTTACCCTCCTCTCCTCATATCAGTGGAATCTAAATCAACAGACCTGAAAGCAAAGATTTCTAAACTGACACCAACAACCTTGGCACTGGGGCCTCTAATCGCCTCCATGGTACCGTCTTCGGTTCTAGGATCTCAATAGCCAGCTATGGTGCCATCCTCAGCACCCATGCCCCAAGCACTGACTATGACACCAATTGTGACTACAGTACTGATCTCCCTTTCAGTAACAAAAATAGTTGTTCCAATTCTGGTCTTCGATCTTGGTGCTGAAAGGTGAAATACCTCCTCAGACCCAATATTCCCCTTCGGTGGATACATTTTTTTGGACAACAATGCAGCCCATTTCTAGAGCATCCTGATTCACCATCGGGGATGTCCCCTCACTTCTTCAAGAGCCTTGTGGAACTGGACATAGTGAGGCTAGTAGATCAGCTTCTGGCGGCCAGAGGAATTCCAAGTCCTTCCATATCCTCCCTCCCACCTGGACCCAAGGATTTTTCTCCACAGACTCCACCATATTGTCCTCCTTCGACCTCCATGGAGGTATCAGAGCCTTCAATACCGATGCTAACCCTGGTTCCAGCTTCTTCAGTTCCATTGGTAGATCCTACCATGGTGCCGGAGTCCACCCTTTGGTCATCTACTCATTCTGAGCCAGGCCATATTAGAGATTGAGACTGGTCTGTCAGCACCGTGTTCCCTAGTACAGTGCCTCTTTTTGCCATGGTGCCATCTACTACAATTCTGGTTGCCTTGATGGAACCGAGTCCACTCATGACTCCTTTCCTGGGAGTGGATTGGTCAGAGTGGGGTGTGACCCTGGTCCCGAGGATGTCTTTCTTTGTTTTGGGCTCCCATCCCTCTTCAGGAGGACCTGCTTTCCAGGTGATGGAGAGGGCACTTGCCTCTGCAGTCTCACAGCTGGTCCCTTCGGTGTTGGAGACCCATATATTTCTTTCCTCTGAGCCACAGCTGATGCAGCCCACCACTCATGGACACCGGGCACGGGAACCTCAAGACATCCTTCTACAAGGTACCCACTCTGCAGAGTCCTCCTCAGATGCCCCCGTTGAGAAGGTACCTTGCAAGAGATCATGCAAGAGGAAGCATGTGATTCCCCTGGAAGAATTCCTCACTAAAAGTACAGACTATGATGAGGGGGAACGGTCCCCACGGTCGCCCCCTGAAGATGTCTCCTTTGGAGACATCGTGGAAATCCTGAAGCAGTGGAGAGACTGGAAGGCCACTACCTCTTCCTCTGAGAGGTCTGTATTCTTGCAGGCTTTCCATGCTCTGCCCTCTACTTCCTGAGTCACCCCACCTGTAGATGACTTTGTTCAGCTCATCGTGCAGTGTGCCTGGAAGAGTCTTGATACCATTGAGCCTATCCCCTGGACAACAGACAAAATTCTTTCCCCTCCTGAGGGCAACCCACACTGGTCCAAGGGCCTAGCAGTAGATGCTATGGTTGTGGCAGTGGTCAATAAGAAAGAGTTCACCAAGGAGAGCATTACTATCCATCCCCCTAATAAGGAGTCTCGGGCAATAGACAGACTAGGAAGTGGGTGTATTCTTCAGTGACCTTTGCCATTTGGTCCTTGAACTATCTGGCACACTTCACCTGGCTTCAGAGAAAGACCTAATTTCAGAACTTTCAGAAACCCTGGCAGGAGCAGATTCTGATGAGGTTAGTGACAAAGTTGCCTCACAACTTGCCACCCAGGAATCTATCTCTAACTTATCCATGTGGTTAATTTCTCATTCTACCAAAGGGGCAGCAAGAGCAGCGGATGCAGGTGTTGTCATGAGACATCATGCCAAGATGCACCTATGTGATTGTGCATATCCCTTTAAGTCTTCCTTTCTCAATACCCCCATAGAGGCCTCCTCTCTTTTTGGCCCAAAGATAAAAGACACTTTAGCCAGGTATGAAAAGGATGGTAAGACCTTGTCTGTAGTGGGCATACATTTTTTCACCCTCCCCAATGACCCTACTCTAGGAATCAAAGGAGTGGAAAGATGTGGTACAGGAAATTCTTTCCCCTGGGGTAGAGGGGGGAACTCAACTGGAAGACACCCCTTCAGAGGCAGAGGAGATCCACATAATCAGGGGTCCTGAGATTCCTTCTTTAGACAGCCCTATCAGTGCTGCTGAAGAGCGGCCTGATTGCTTACCTCTGGAAACAGTCGAGGGATTTTTTCTCTGCACCACCTTGCCTGGCAAACGATAACCACAGATTTTTGGTGGCAGATGATAATTGCCAGAGGTTATCACATCCCTTTCAATCTTTACCCAAGGCCACTAAGGCATATTCCTGGCATTCCACTCAGTTAAAGGGAAGCAGTGGTTCAGGAAATTCAAAAGCTGCTTCTGAAAATAGTCATCCAAACAGTCCCACCAGACCACATAGGATCCAAATTCTAGTCAAGGTTCTTTTTAGTGCTAAAAAAGACAGGGGGCTGCAGGCCAATTCTGCACCTCAGCATCCTAAACAAATTTGTCAAGCAAACAAAATTCCGGATGGTCGTGGTTCAGTCTATACAACCCTTCCTGGAGAAAGACGATTGTATGTGCTCGATGGATCTTCAGGACACGTATTACCACATAAAAATGGACAAGTGCTCCAGAAGATTCCTCTGCTTCCAGCTGGGAGCCAATCACTACCAATTCCAAGCACTGCCCTTTGGTCTCTCTACAGTTCCCAGAGTGTTCACCAAATGCATGGCAGTGGTAATAGCTCACTTGAGACTGCAAGGATTCCAGGTGTTTCCATATTTAGACAATTGGCTCCTTACTGCTCCAACCAAGCATCTACTGGTTTCAGCTATACATTACACCCTACAACTTATGGAACACTTAGGGATAACAGTAAACAAAGAAATGCAAGATATAATTCCTTCTCAAAGACTGGAGTTCACAGGGGCAATTTTAGATACTCATTCTTGCCTAGTCTCCCTCCCGCTCCACAGGCTGCAAAGACTCAGGTCTCAACTCCAGGTGATACTATGTCAGGAGAAAGCTTCACATGAGCAGTTCTCCAACGACTAGGTTCAATGGCAGAATCAATAACAATAGTTCCACTGGCAAGACTGCACATGAGACTTCTACAGTGGCTTTTGATAACACATTCTCCTGCCTCACAGTTGGTCCCTCAAGCCTGTCATAGAGACAAGGATCTTCAGTTGCTTGGGCCAGCCTTGCTGGGATCTGTTTGCATCCCTCACAAATCATAAATGCAGCAGCTGCTTTGCCCTAATTCCCCCACAGAGGGAGTCCCCGAGGGATGCTCTTGTACACGATTGGCTCACTGGACTTCTTTATGCTTACCCCCTCCTTCCGCTGATCCTACAATTTTTGAAGAAGGCTCTTCAGTTGAAAAGCAGAGTAATCCTCATTGCACCCTACTTGCCCCAACAAATTTGGTTTCCCTTTCTTTGGCCTCATCTAGTACATCAACTGTGGATTCTGGATCCAACTCTGGAATTGCTGTCACACCCACAGGGGTTGATACATCTGAATATATCAAGCCTCAAGCTGACAGTTTGGTTCCTCCACTTCTGGTAATTGCCAGGGAAAGCAACCTATCCTCCTCTGTCTGCCACATTCTTCTGGCTTCCCATAAACCATCCACCAAGATACTTTATCTCAGCAAGTGGAAAAAATTTATAATCTGGTCTCGGGAAAAGGGAGTAAACCCTTTTTGGCACCACTTTCCATGGTACTAGATTATTTATCTAATCTCCTTCATTCAGGAGCTGCAGCTTCATCTATTCGAGTACACTTGGCAGCAATCTCCAACTTCCACAATGGTTTCAAAGACTCTTCCTTGATTTCACACCATCTCTGTAAAACCTTTTTGAAAGGTGTTACACACATCAGGCCCACCTTCAAACAGTCGATCGAGCCCTGGAACTTGACATTAGCTACAAGCTTTGACTCATGCTCCTTTTGAATCTGCTGCTAATTGTGATTTGAAATTCTTATCCTGGAAAACTTTATTCTTGGTGACCATTACCTCAGCAAGACAAATTTCTGAATTGCAAACCTTGTGCACAAAACGTCCTTACATAGTGTTCCATAAGGACAGAATATCACTCTGGACAAATCCTTCCTTTTTACCCAAAGTTATTTCTGATTTGATCTACCCATCTTCTTTCCAAAGTTTTCTAGCAAAGGAGAATATTCTTTACATTTACTTAATGTGCATAGACAATTGCATTTTTATATTGAAAGATCGAAATCATTACGAAAATCTGACCAATTATTTGTATCATTCTCAGGACCAAAATTGGGAAGATCTGTTTCCAAAATTACTTTATCTAAATGGTTGAGAGATTGCATTTGCTTTATTTATCAGTGGAACAAGGTTTATCTACCATCTAAGGTCAAAGCGCATTCCACAAGATCAGTTGCAATGTCTGTTGCCTTCCATGCAAGGGCTTCCATGTGTGACATTTGTGCAGCAGCAACATGGGCCACTCCTCATACTTTTATCACGCATTACAAATTGGATATGGTCTCCGGGGGGAGAGCCACCTTTAGTTCAATGGTACTCAGGAATATTCTTCCATGGGGCCTCCCAGGAAGTAGCTAGGGACTCTGTCTCATCAGTAAGCAATGAATGAAGACTAACAACATCAGATAAAGTAGTTATGTTGTTACCATAATGTTCCATCTGTATTGCTGATCTTCATTCATTCATTGATCTTCATTCATTCATTACAACCCACCCGCCATCCCCCTTCTGAAAGACTCCTAGACGTTCGGATATGGTTCTAGCCTATGATAAGGAAGTTGCTCAGACAAAGCCTCTGCTTTCTTCTTCCTTCTTTCTTCCTTATGGGCAAACTCGATCTGAGGTAATATTGAGAGGGGCGTTATGAGTAAAGCTTAGCTCAAGAGTTTTTTGGCTGGCGCGAGCTTGGTATAACGGCCGACTCGGTTCCGAGGATGGAACCGACACCCATCAGTAATGAATGAATGAAAATCAACAACACAGATGGAACATTATGGTAAGAACATAACTCCTTTTTACTGCAAATGTAGAGTGTATGCCCACTTTTAAGCAGACTTATCAATAACCGTTTTAGATCTTTGGCTTTCAAAAGGAATAACATACCTTAAACTATATTTAAAGGACAACCCTAATATGAAACTAAAAACTAACAATATTCTGTGCTATACCATTTGGAGCCTACCATACTAACGAGATCTTGTCAGATTCTGTGTTTCCATGAATCCATTTCAAGTACCCTTCATATGAGTCATGCTAGATCTGAAATATCATTTTATAGAATAGGAAGAAAAAAATTGTGCTTTTTTTTTTCTCCCATTTAAATAAAAGGAAGTACATGTTCCTATTATTTTAGATGGCCTCTGGAATGTGACTAATTTAATGTCTTATTTGAATTACCCTGATTTGTTCTGGTGAGCAACATTTACTACACTTTCACAGTAGTTTTATAGCTCAACAACAAAAGCAAAATGAAACTAGTAATTTGTAGTCCTGAAACTGCTGTTAAACCACACTGTCCCACTCTTCCTAAGGTGTGAGAAGTTATCAGCCTACTGCAGGAGGCATGTTCAGTCATCTGTAACAAACAGCTGTTGCTTCAAAGATGTTCTGAGAGATATTCAATTTACTTCCGCTATTTCCCAGTGTCTGCAGAGAGAAGATGTCATTTTTATCCTGAATTTTGTAAATATAGAAGTGTACCATATTTGCTTAAAACTGATTTCCTTTTTTGCCTCCAGTCATGTAATGACTATTAATATGTTAATGATTATTAATATGTAATATTTACTCTCACAAAGCAGTACTTGGTACTTTCTTGTATGACTGGAGGAAATTGGTACGACATTATATACAACCTTTTACTCCTGAATTTATTATGTTCTGATTTTTTTTATACTTATGCACAAATGTCAGCAACTATTAGTAGAATACATTTAGAATAAACACATTCTTAGAAGAAGACACAAATGATCATGTTCACTCTAGTTCAGTTTGCTGAGTCAAAAGGTACCCCTGTGGCCTTTCTAATACAAACATTACTAGGAAAAACAATTGTATTTCTATGTTTAGCTTTTAAGCTTTCAACAGTTGTTTTCTAACTTCCAGAAAATCATAAACTCTACCAATAATCAGTGTACATACTAGCTATATCTCAGGTAACAGTGAACAAGATTTCTCCATAGGTGGGTGAAAGCTTGTTCTCACAAAACAACTAATGAGAAGTATGTACGCACCATAACGTTCCATGTGAGTTCGGAGCCAATCCATCGGCTCCGACACAGCCATTTGCAAAGCTCAAGGTTTACCAGTAGCTTGAGACCAAGCCCCTTATCCCATGATGCACTGCTGGAATTACCTCAGATCTTGTTTGTTGCATGTACCATATCCATGTAAAAGAACTACCCTCCCATAGAGAGGAAGAAGGATTGAGTAACCAGGATGAGACCAGCCTCTAGGTCAACTATCAGCCAGGTGAGGGGATGTAGGGAGGGACGTAAGAATGAAGGCGAGATGGAACAGCTCACATTGAACATTATGGTGAGTACATAACTTCTTAATGTGAAGTTGTTCAATCTCGCCGTTCATTCTTCACTGATGCGTAGCGTCCCTAACACCCTAGCACCCTCAAACTCAGGTGGCTCACGGGAGTACATTCTTCAGGACCATAGTCCCAAAGGAAGCCCTGTCCCTGGAGGCCTTATCAACTTTGTAATGAGTAATAAAAGTATGAGGTTTAGACCAAGTGGCTGCAGCACAAATGTTATCAAGGTGCAATTTGGCTTGGAATGCAGAAGATGTAGAAACTGCTCTGGTAGAATGAGCTTTAATCTTGTGTAGCAAGGGCATATTGGCAGCTGAATAAACAAAGGTAATCCAATCAGAAAGCCATTTTGAAAGCGTTTTAGCCACTGATCTACCTTTTCTGGCTTCAAAGAATGATACAAAAAGCTGGCCCAATTTTCTGACATCTTTAGTTCTATCCAAATAATATCTGAGCTGTCTGTGAATGTCAAGTTTGTGCAGCATATATTCTAGTTTATTGGAATGGTTAGGGAAGAAGACTGGCAACTCAATGACTTGGTTGATATTAGCTTCCGAACAAACATTGGGCAAAAAGGAGGGGTTTGTCCTAAGAGATACTCTATCAGCATGAAAAATCAAATAAGGAGGGTTGATTGATAAGGCTTGAAGTTCTGACACTCTGCGGGCTGAAGTAATAGCCACTAGAAATAAAGTTTTCCATGATAAAAATTTGAGATCACAAGCTGATGCTGGTTCAAATGGGGGGGGAGAATTATATGAGACAGCATAAAGTTTAGATTCCATGGAGAATAAGGAGTTTTTACTGGAGGTCTCATGTGAAAGGTTCCTTTGAGAAAGGCCTTGGATAACTTATGGGACATAATATTTAGCCCGTCAACTCCGAGATGAAAGTTAGATATAGCAGCCAACTGATCCCGAACTGTAGCAGCTGCAGCTCCTTTATTAAAGATTATAGTCAAGAATTCTAAAATGGACGTCAAGGGGGCTTGATAAGAATCAATGTTCTGCTTAGAGGCCCATATGGAGAATCTCTTCCACTTAATAAGATATAATCTTCTGGTGGATGGCTTATGGGAAGACAAGAGGATCTGCCTTGTCTCATTCAAAAGGTTATGAAGCCTGGCTATGAGGGGAACTGGAGCAGGCAAGCTGTAAGCTTCAGTGACTGCAAGGAAGGATGGCGGTCCCCTGACGGATTTCTGATAAGTTCCGGAACTGGGTCCAGAATACATGGATCCTCCAAGAGATGATGATGATAAAAGGGGAACCAAATCTGCCAAGGCCAGTGAGGGGCTATAAGAATGATGATCCTTCCCAGCAACTTTGCTTTCTGTAAAAACCTGGACATTAGTGGGATTGGGGGAAATGCATAGAGGAGACCCATGGGCCAACCATGTACAAGTGCATCTCTCGGGGGTTCTCCCGGGGAGGTAATCAGGGCAAAGTAGCTTCTGCATTTCGTGTTGATGTAACTGGCAAAAAGATTGCGGCAAGGCTGGCCCCATTTGCAGAAAATCCTGTCCGCACTCTCTTGCATGAGGGACCACTCGTGAGGCAACAAGATTGCCCTGCTCAGTTTGTCTGCTATCACATTGAATCTCCCCAGAATGTGCATTGCCAACTGAAAGTGCTGGGAGGACACAGCTCACTGCCAAACTCTGAGGACTTCTCAGCAAAGGGGATAAGACTTGATCCTGCCTTGCTTGTTCAAGTACCAGACTACTGACATACTGTCTGTCTGAACTGCAATCATCCCTAGAGGAAGAGAGTCCTGGAAGTACTGCAACGCTAGAAGTACTGTTCTCATCTCCAGGACATTGATATGCAGATGTGACTCTTGATCCATCCATGTGCCTTGGGCAATCTTTCCCTGAAAATGCCCCCCCACCCTATCAGAGAAGTGCCCATGGTCACAGTGGCTACTGTATGGGGAAGTACAAAGGGGCATCCTATGGTTACCTAAAGAGACGTCAACCACCACTGGAGATCTCGCTTGCAAGGGTTCGTAATTAAAATCATGTGATTCATTGGAAGTTCCTGATAAGACCATTGAGTGAACAGCAGCCATTGAATAATCCGCATATGCATCCTTGCTAATGGTATGGCCAAGATTGCTGCAGCCATCAAACCCAATACTTTTAAAACTTCTGTGGCTGATGCTCTGTCTTTTGATACCAATGAGCTGACATGCCGGTGAAGAAGAAAGACTCTCTTGACTGGTAGTCGTAGAGTGATGGTTGAAGTATCTAACTCTGCCCCTATAAAGACGATATGCTGCGATGGCGATAAGGCAGACTTTTCTGAGTTGATTGTAATGCCTAAGTGATTGCAGAGTGTCAGAGTGTATTCTCTTGCCTGAATCAGTTGATGCCTGGTGGTGGAGGTAAGGAGCCAATCTTCTAATACGGAAACACCTGGAATCCTAAATGTCTTAAGTGAGCCGTGACCACTGCCATGCATTTGGTGAACACTCTGGGGGCGGTAGTGAGAACAAAGAGCAGTGCCCAAAATTGAAAATGATTGGCTCTCAGCCAGAAATGCAGATGATCTCTGGATGGCCTGGCCATTTTTATGTGGTAGTACACATCCTTGAGATCTATCAAACACATCCACTGGTCTCTCCCTAAAAAGGGAAATATAGACTGTAGCGTGAACCATCTGGAACTTCTCTTTCTTGACAAATTGGTTGAGTCTGCTGAGGTCCAAAATAGGTCTCCAGTCCTCTGTTTTCTTTGGAACCAAAAAGAATCTTGAGTAATTTCCGGATCCTATCTGGTCTGCTTGGGACTGGCTGGATGACTCTTTTTTTCTAGCAACTTGCAGACCTCTATAGTTGCTTGTTCCCTGTAACTGGGTGGAACATCCAGGATTCACCTTGGGGGTATGGGTGGAGTGGAGAACGGTATGAAGTACCCTCTGGAGATAATACATTGTACCCAGTTGTCATTTGTTATATCTCGCCAGGTGTCTGGGTACAAGGATAAGTGACCCCCAACTGCCTCCAGAGCAAGACAGTCGGGCCTCCCTTCAGGAGCACTGATAGGGCAGACCAGAGACGTGATCTCTGTCACCCTAGTGTTGCAGACCCCCTCTGCCAGGAGGGTGGCGTCTTCCATTATTACCCCCTCCTCTGCCCCTAGAGGGGGGTTCACCACATGTGTCCTGAAAGGCTCCTTGGGCTTTACAGAACCACTTCTTCCCACCCCTTTGACCTTTGGGCTAAAGCCGAGTAGGGGTGGAAAACCAGACTCTGACAGCAGACAAGAGTCTTTTCCTCCTGCTCACACCTAGTGAGAGTTTCCTTCACTTTGGGCCCAAAGAGAGATGAGCCATCAAAAGAGGTGTTGACAAATGAAGACTTAAAGGGCTCCATGAAGGAACACAAGCACATCCAGGAATGTCTTCTTAGAGCAATCCTTGTACCTGCTGCCCTACTCGTGCCATTGGTTGCATATGATATGAGCTGCATGGACGAGTTTAAAATGGAATTTAGGGTAGCAAGCTGGGCTGCAAATTTGTCAGAAGCCCCTGCAGCTACAGTACCCTGAAGAGTATCTCCCAACTCCTTAAGGAGATCTCTTTGCAGTCTGATGAAATGGGTCAAATAGTTCAGGGATCAGAGTGTAAAAGTCTCTGAACTAAACATGCATTTCCCATATCGATCCATGATCCTAGACTCTCTGTTAGGAGGATGGATTGACAAGGAAGTTTCAGACATTTCCTTCTTGGTGGCCACCACCACCACCATGGCATCAACAAGGACACCCTTGGACAAAAAGACTTTATCTACTGGACAGAAATGAACTTGTTAGGCCTTTGAGGGACAGGTTCCATGGATTCCAGTGACTCCCATGCCCTCCGAGAGACCAGCTGCATGAGTTCATCGAAGGGCAGAGGCACCCAAGAGGTGGAAAGTTGAGACCCGAAAGCCTTCAGGAGAACTGACTCATCCACAGCAGGGCTTTTGGTCTGCTAATCACCCCTCTGCCTAAGGATCTCATGTATTTCCGCAAAGGAGATATCCTCAGAGACAGATCCTGGGGACCCTTCTGACTCATCCAAGTCAGTATCAGATGTCAACGGCTCCTGTGGGGAGTCCAAGTGTCTCCTCTTACACAGTCTCTTCTTGGGAACCTTCTCAGTGGGAGCCTCTGGGGTGGTCTTGGAAGAACAAGGGGCACCATGTGGTGCTACCTGAGGCTCAGGGTCTCTACACTTGGCCTGGACGATGCAGGCAGAAATGGACACAGGCACTTTGGGGGAAGAAGAGGCCAGACCTGGAGTCGAGTATGTCTTTGGGGACAAGGCTCTCCTCAAGGCTTCAAAAGTATCATGGCTCCGATGAGAAGGAGTCAACGGACCCGAAGGAACCACCAGCCCCTCCCGCACAGAGGCTGTGGGCTATGAGCTGGAGGTAGGAGCTGAGCTCATCTGAGGCAAGGTTCCGAGAGGAAGAGTCAGAACCAACAAGTCAGTGTGACTATCCTCCAAGGAACTGACAGGAGAGTGTTGGCCCCTAGAGTCCCCAGTCAGTGCTGAGGATGTCAGAGTAGATGGAACCAATGGCACTGAACAGGTCTCAGCTCCAAAGGCTCCACAATCAGGAGGTTGGCCCCCTCCAGCTCTGGAGATCTGGTATGGCTCGGAGGAAGAGCAGTCAAATCCAGGGAGGTGGTCTTCATTTCCGATACTCGGGTCGGAGCTGAAAACAATTTAGCAAGGCCTGGTGCTCGTAAGAGCTTCTGCACCAATCGGTCCATATCCAAATCCGAGAGGCTGACAGAAGACCTAGAGGAGTGCACTGACAGTGCAGATTGAAGGAGTGGAGATACAGGTCTATCAGAGTCTGGCTCCAGAACTGTGAGCTGGCTCCGAAATGAAGAGACACTCGGCTCTGAGAGCTGTGGAGCTGAAGTCCCGGAATCCTCCACTTTCTTAGACTTTTTTGAGTCTTGAGATGCTTTGGAGTCTGCAGAGGATTTAGAAGATTTAGAGGACTTGCTGGCCCATCCTATTCACTCAAAGCTTTAGCAAAAGGATGCTTCAGCAAACCTCTATCCACAAGCTTACTTTTCCTTTCCAAAAGAACCCTTGACAAAAAGGAATGGCAAATATTGCAGGACTCCTGCAAATGCACTGCACCTAAACAATAAACACACTAAATGTGCACATCAGTAAGAGACATCTTTTGCCCACAGTCTGAACATCTCTTGAATCCAGACCTTGGGTGTTTGTCTACTTCCTCAGACATAGCAGGAAAAACTTTAGACTTAACTGTAAAAACAAACCACACAAGCCTAAATACAGCCTGAAAGTAAAACCACAAACTAGGCTCAAGTGAACATGCCTAAATATAAAGCACACTTTAACAATGGCCCGGAGAAAAAAGGGCCAAAAACTATGTATATATATATATATATATATATATATATATATATATATATATATATATATATATAAAACTACACACTAACTGTATAGACTATAAATGCAATTAACTATGAAAATAGTAACACACACTCTAAGTAACTAGAAAACACACACTCTAATAACTAGGCCCAGCACAAGGCCACTACAACTATACTAAAAGTTAAGGCACCAAGGGAAAGGTCTAAAAGAAAAAAACTACAGTAACTATCATAAGGCTATCTAAGTAAATTTTAGAAAAAAAGTTATGAAATAACTTGCAAAAAGCAAATTTTTTGATCAAAAAAGGCTCGAGCGAACTGGAACTGATGAGATCCGTGCCGCAGC
>NC_056746.1:464923099-464933944 GCF_019279795.1 Protopterus annectens
CAGTAAGCAATGAAACAAAATGTATGAATCAATAATGACAAAACTGCCCAAATAGCCAAAATTCCCAGCTGGCTCCAAACACTATTGAGTTAACTGACTTCTTCAAGATCACAGAATAGGCAAGAGAGAATCAAACCCTGAATCACAAGAACTAATCTCATAGCTTTACCCTCTGTGCCAATTGCAATTCAGCATTCAAGTGGGATCTATCTGGGATTATTCTTGTGAACTTCAAATTGTGATTCAGCTCACTCAGACAGCTTATGGCAACAAGTGCTGGGTTACTGAATGTTTTTGGTGTGTGCAGTGCGGTGGTATTTACTCACAACTAGAAAGGTACAGTCACATGGTTATAGCCTGTGTTACCAAACAGTCTATCTAGTAATGATCAAATCCCACTAGATCTTTCCTACCATAGGTTATTGCTGTTGTAAAATTGTTTTAGATGTGGAAACCATCTCATTAACATTTAAATTAACATACTAATGATAACAGGATCTGTTGCCATTCAAAAAGTTCAAGAACCAGTTGTATTCCAATTGGATTCCCTTTGGTTGTTAGATTTTGCTTTTCTGTTCATTTTTTTATATACTATCTTTGATTGTTTCTGTTTAGACATTTTTTTCTTTTGAAAATGCCTTTATTGCAATAAATGTAATGTGATGGCTTATTTTCAATGTATAAGCAGTGTCCCTGGGTTCGCGAGCAGTTTACATGCTCAATTCCATTATTATTCTATTTTATCAGAAGGTTCCCACTGAAAATAATATAAGTAAGCTTTAACTTACTGTTTGAATGATCTCTTAAGCTTCAGAGCTTCTATTTTTTAAAGAAAAACTTGTTTCTGCTCGCAAAGCCGCAAGTCCGTTACAGTAATGCGAACTTTGACCCCTAAATGCAGGAACTGAATGGAACCTTCAAATGCTACTTGCAACTCACTTTATTGTGATCTTCTCATTTAAACAAACTATGAAGAACTCTGTTGAAGAAAGAAAATATAAAAAAAATATACATACATAGCAAAAGAAGAACAATTTTAAATACTAAAGACTATAAATCGTTGAGCCTTTGCTAGTTCTATCATATATTCATTTTATTTTAGACAAGTGAACTTTGACACTTCAAAACAGGAAACATATGAAATGCACAAATGTTGCAGTATATAAACACTTTCTTTAACTGTTCTTTTATGGAGGGAAAGAGGGGAACGAAAGATGTAGTAGCAGCTGAGTTCATTAATTCTTGTTTATCTACCTTTTCATTTTATTTAAGAGAATGACTAATAAATAGTATCCCCAAAGATTTCTTACTGTAAACGCTATATATATAGAATATATTAAACTGACTCCAAAGAACATTAATATTACATGACAGAAAAGTAAATCTATCAATGTTTATATAGCAGTTTTGCTAAATCTGATATGGAATTCCTATTTATGTTGCAGTGTACAGATGTTTTATTGCTTTTTAAAAGAGGAAGGGAATGGAAGATCTAGTAACAACTGTTTCAATTTAATTCCTGTTTATTTGCTAATTCATCTTATCTAGTGAATGACTAACAGAGTATGTTTCAATGCTCCAAAACATCTTTTAGTACAAAAGGGAAAAAAAATGAGTGTAACAGTTCTGCTAATCACATTTTGACCTATATATTAATTTCCATTGTGTTTGGAAAGTATATAACAAAACAAAAGAATAAGGGAAGAAAGAAGAAATATCATTAGGAAATTGTTTATCTTTCTCTACATTTACTCTGTTTTTAGTTGGTTTTGAACCATTTAAATACATGTTTGGCTATAAAGATTGTATAGATTATAATTAAGCATTAAAAAAGGCTAGAATGTGATTGGCTTACTTACACTTATTTTATTTTATATACCTTTACATTATACATTACATTTATATTATGCTTTGACTGCAAGTTAATAGTTTTAAAGTTTGGTTTATATATCTTAGCTATTCTTTGTATTCCACTATAAGACACTTAGGGAATGAATATATCATTGGTTCATATACAAAACGTTAAATACATACTACAGGAAGTTATGATTTATTTTAGAAGTCCAGTAATTTATGAATTTCCTTATCTGAAACATTGAAATGTTTATTGACGTAAAGAATGAGAAACTAAACTATATAAGTGATCAGTAGAAGAAGAGTTATTACTCTGCCTCAATATACAGGAGTAGATCTACTAGTTATTTACTATATTCCATTCTATGGTGCATAAGATTTTTATATACAAATATAAAAATGTATTAAGATTTTGTGTACATTTTAGACAACATGTCTTGTTTTGGTCAATACAGACTCTTATCTTGATATATACCCACTAAATTCATTAATAATTTGTTTCATCTACAATATGCTCAAATAAACACTAACACTTGGTCTTTTTTATTAATGCTATTCATGATAACAAGTATTATTTTCAAACTTTAAATCCTTAATATATTGATTTATGGGTTGCATGTAAAATATCAATATTTCTTGCATTTTGTCACAAATCAATAATAATTATCATTTATTATGGTGGGGAGGAATTTACTGTTGTTGGTAAGGGGGTGGTTGACTCATACAGTACTCTGTTTGAGCCAGGAGTCCTTTGAACTCCATGAAGTGGGTAATGGTAAATATAGTTGTACTTTACCTGTATATAGTTATTATTTGCTATTTTTTGGTGTCTAAAATTTGTAGAAGTTTAAGTAATACATTAATCTTACATCATTTGGATCACAATTCTGTCAATTCCTACTTAATTACAGTAAGAATATATACATATACATACACATATAATCTCCTAAAGATCATAACTCTAGTATATACACTTATCCTTAAAATGCCTTCTTTAAAATGTATCTCTTTTAATATTAATGATCTCTATTAATATTAATGGATTAAACAATAGCTGCAAAAGGGGAAATTTATATAACTATCTTAATCTCTTCAATCCTAATGTTTTTTGTACAAGAAACATGTTTACTAAAGGAAGACATATACAGACTTTTTAATAGGAAATATACTGTATTATCTAGTTCATATCAACAAAAAAGAGGTATAGCTATTTTATGGAACAATTCCTTCCCAATTATTAGAATAATAAATACTTATAGTGATGATAAAGGTATGCTATGTGCCACCACTTTAGAACTGAATAAAAAAATATGCATATTCATTAATATATATTGTATTCCTGGGATAGGTTCTCATATAGTTAAACAACAATTAGATCAAGTAGTATACCTCTCTAAAGGAAATATATTTGCTGGAGACTTTAACTGGATAATAAATGAAAATGATTCTACTGCTTTTAGAAAGAGGATGATAACTTCACCTGCGAAAATTTTGATTAAATTTACTGAATCATTTCATTTTAGAGACATTAATGATTTTGCAGACTCAAAATCACTTTTTATACACATTTCTCTCCAAGACATTGCACATACTCCTGATTTGATAGAATCTGTATCTCAAATCATCTAATTAATAATTTACATAAAGTCAAGGTTCATTCATGCCCATTATCTGATCATAATGCAATAACATTTGAACTATCCCAGCATTCTGATTATATCCCTCAAATTAGAAGAATACCAGCATATTTGACTACTTTAACTGATTTTAAAGATTTTATTGTTTCTGAAACAAAGAACTTTATTAATATTAATACAATAGAAGGTACATCTGTCATATATATCTGGGATGCTCTTAAAGCATATTTATATGGGAGAATGACTAATTGGTACAGTAACAAAAAAAACTTTGGGAAAAAGAAATAAAAGATCTTCAAGAAAAAAAATGATACTGTTAAGCTACAAAAACAGATAACTAAATCCAATAGAACTAAGGAAATTAATACCTTAAATAATAAATATTTAGAAATCCTTAACCATAAGACCAAGATTAGATTAGAAAGATTTAAATTTATAAGCTTTTCTACTAATCCTAAATCACTAAAGAATTAGCCATCAAAACTAAGAGGTTAAACAAGATGTATCATATTAAGGAGATATAGTCTGAAAAAAGAGGTTGGTAACAGATTTAGGAGATATATTAATGGAATTTAGAAATCATTTTACCAAGATTAATCAAAATTCAAGCACATTAGACTCCAAAATGAAGGTAAATTCCTTTATTAAAAAATACACTAAAAATAAACTATTGGAACAGCGAGTTAATGCATTGGACAAAGCTATCTCACTATCTGAGATCAAAAATCAAATTAATATTTTAAAACAAAATAAGGCCCCAGGTAATGACAGAATCATTCCAGACATATATAAATTACTCCCAAAAGAGTCACTTTTTTTTATTACATCAAGTTTTTTCCCATTGTCAAGAACTGTTTACAATCTCTCCTTTTTGAAAATATACACCCATCTCCCCTATTTTGAAAACAGATGAAGGCCCCTCTAAATGTTCTTCATATAGGCCAATATCACTTTCAAATATTGACTATAACATTTTTATGTCCATTTACACTAATGGACTTAAGAAATTCCTTCCTGGATTAATTCATGAAGATCAAACATGTTTCATTTTAAACAGAAACACATTTGACAGTATTAAAAGAGTATTAACCATTACTGATCATGCAATGGAATCAAAGAAGAATTTAACTTTATTATGTCTGGACATAAATTGTGCCTTTGATTCAGTTAATTGGGATAATTTATTTCTTACTTTAAAAACATATAATTTTTCTGGTAAATTTATTAATTTAATTTCTCATTTATATAATGGTAGTTATGTATATATTAAGATTGCTTCATTGCTTCATTATTATCAGAAAATATCTCAATACATAAAGGAACTAAACAGGGCTGTCCCCTCTCTCTTTTGTTATTCATTATCTTAATGAAACTTCTAGCCAATTATATAAGAATGAACCCAAATATTAAGGGACTTAGTTTAAATGCGGAGATAACCTTTAAAGTGCAACTCTTTGCTGATGATTGTCTTCTAACCATTGAGAGAACAAATAAAACTCTGCAAGCTGCATTTGAATTTATGGAATTGATGCAAAAAAAGGCAGGTTTAATTTTTAATGATAATAAAACAAAAATACTCCCTATCACCTCAAATACTAATTATTGGAATCGGAAATATACTAGATATTTAGTTAATACAGAAGGTTTAAAATAGTTAGGCATCACATTTACAGACTATATAATAGATATAATAAAAATAAATTCTCTAACTGCATCTCCTTTATTAATAATTTAATTAATAAATGGAAACATCTTTTATTCACAATGGAAGAAAAACTCTCAATTATCAAAATTATCATTTTACCTAAGATTCTTTAGATATTTCAATCTATTTCATTTAATTCCCCCGAAAAAATTAATTGAAGAATTCAACACAATGATTTTGAAATTTTTATGGCAACCAAATAAATCTAGAATATCCATTGGAAAACATATGAGGGAATGGTCTTTTGGTGGTATAAGCCTTCCAGACTTAGAATTATACTCTATTTCATCAGTAATTAAGGCTTTCCTTCTGTTATTAAATGAGAGTTATTCAGTGAAATGGAAGCAATTTCAAGAAGTCCTTTGTTTTGACACTAATGAGACAACCGATTCTAATAAACTCTTAATTCTAAATAACACATTTATATGGATATTGAAAAATTATTTTTGTCTAAATATACTTCTCAGTAATATATCCCATTATATGAAACCTTTGTTAAAAGATTTTCAAAATTATATATACAAAAACATGATGTACAAATACTGGATATTCATTTTATTTCCTATTGTATACACAAAAGACATCATTGTCTCTTCCAATTTGACTAATATTTTCCCATTAAAGGAAAAAAATTCAAATTTTGTTCCAATTCTTACAGGATGATAATTTAATTACATTAGAACATCTAATTATAAACTTGGACTTAAACAGCTTTAAATGGTTGCAACTTCAATCTCTTAGAAATTTTATATCTGACAAAATTAATTAATTTCCGCAAAATTCAAGATCACCAGTTCCTAAATTAATAAAAATGTTCACCTCTTTTATACAACACAACACAATTATTAAATGTAAACTATCAATCATATATAAAACAATGAATATAGAAACAAAAAAAATTCCTGATAGCTACTGGACTTACTTTGTCACAACCAATAATATGATCCCCACAGAATTAGACAAAAAAAATATTTTGGAATCGTCCAAACTAACTACATCATCGTTAAGGTGGAGAATATATGCATGGAAATTTATGAACAGAACTTTTTTCACACCTCATAAATTAGAATTGATTACCAAAGATGGGGTATTGTGCTGGAGATGTAAATCAGATTCTAAACCTGATTGGTCACACATGTTCTATGATTGTGTAGCCTTAAAGAAATTTTGGGAAAAAAATTAATAATCTTCTTCAAGCACTTTTTACAGATAAATTCATCTTGACCAAATATTTGGTTTTATTCAATACTCCAATTCCTTCCTGTATTAGAAGAATCAAATATCCTCTTTTATGGTATGTGTTAACAGCAGCTAGGAAAACAATAGCTAAAAACTGGAAATCAGAACTTCCACATTCATTTTCACAATTCAAAAATATTCTTACTGAAATCTGTTGTTTAGAAATGTTGACTATTAAGTCAAGAACTACTAGAACATCCTATTTGCATAATATGTGGTACAACCTAGAGACTATTTTAGACAAAGATCCTTATTCTGTTTAATGTAACACTATGTTTTTTAAGATATATTGTAATACTGTATTATTTAGACTATGTAAATACTTTGGTTATTTTCACTTTTATGTTTATTTTTTGACTAATAAGCAATTTCCTCTTTGAATATATGTAAACAATTTGTATTGTTATAAATCATAATAAAAATTTTTTTAAAAAAAAAAGAATAAGCTATTTGAAACTACCCTATCCCAAAGGAAAAAAGGGGACTAAGTCTACCAGACATTCAGCTCTATTACTGGATCATCTGTGCAAGTAGAATCATCTCTATCTCAAAGTTTTGTTTGAAAAATATTTCTTGGTCCCCATCATGGATTAAAGTTTGGTACAAACATTTAATCGCCAATAACGTTAGTCCCAGAGCTCTCCCATTTTTGTCCTTAATGAACCTTTGAAATATTAGTATAAATAATATTCTGAAGTAGAGAGTCAAAACATTTCAAGATTTAATAAAATCCCTTAATCTAGATAAGGCACTTCTATATCTCCAACCTCTACATATGAATCCCAACATAAAGCTTAACAATAAATAACTAAATTTCTCAGACTATCTTCTGATTGAGGAATGTACGGTATGGGATATTCATAAGCACAAGGAGAAAATGCTTCAAGAACTGCGAAGTGCCTTAAATTTGGGACATAAATACACTATTATACTACTGCAAATCAGGGAGCTCATTTAACATTAAACTTAGAAACATCTCCTAATGAAAAAGATTTAACCCGTTTATTGGCTGTCATTGAAAGTCTAGATACCAAGAACAAATGTTATTTAATACTTACAAGATGGTTAATGCCATTAGATATGAATCTGTACTGCTATTTTCTAAATATTGGGACCAACAGGGTAGTGAATTCACTGATGATCAGAAACTTAAGGCAATTGGGTACACTATTAAGTTATCCCCATTCAAAAAACTTATTTTTATGCAGTTAATGATTAATAATAATAATAATAATAATAATAATAATAATAATACCTATGTCTTTCCCTCCAATTTAAATAAGTTCAATTCTAAAGTTTCCCCTTCCTGCCCATGCTGCTCCTTTCCCCAAGCTGACCTTTTACATGTCCTGTGGTTTTGAAAAGACACTCATAAGCTTTGGTGCTCTCTCAAAATGCATTTAGATAAAATGGGCTACCTTATATCAACCCTATCTTGGGAACTAGCGGTTCTCCATACTACAAACCTTAAGCTTTCTAAACTGAGATATCGCATCCTATTTACTCTTTGTTTACTAATTAAGCTATATATAACCAAAAACTGCCTCAATCACACTAAACTGTCTTGGAATGGTTTTAGAATTATGGCAACTAAATACATATCCTCTAATAAACTGATCATAAGAAACATAAATAAACAAGTGTACTTTCAGAAATTTTGGAAAATTATCTTTGACCACATCCTTGTGAATTAGTCATAGGTCAGAGCTGACCGATCTTTGTTTCGAGATTATTTTGTAATAAGAAACAAAAATCATACATTTTAGTTTTTTTTTTTTTTACCCTTGTTTTTCTTTGTCTAAGAATATACACTTGTTTTATATGTATAAGCTGATAATGTTCATATTTGTGTTTGTGTGGCTCCTTTCACCTTTTATATTAGCACTGTAAATAATGTAAATAGTTGTTACTTGGAGGGTTGGGGGTTGTTAGGATTGTTACTGAAACCATTCATATATACTTACCATTTTAGTTATATGTCAGATTGTATCTTGTTTGTTTTTGATGCATAAAACAATAAAATACTATTGGAAAAAAAAATCACATGTGATGAAGAGGATTCAAAAAATTGTGGGAGAGGTAAATCGCGATTAAAAATAGGGACATACCTCCAAAAATAGAGGCATCCTATGAAGGGGAAATCAGGCCAAGAAAATAGGGATTCCCCCTCCAAAACAGGGGCAATTGAGAGGTCATAGATATGTGGGTCTACTTCATTTGATCTTAAGACCATTTGATCTAAACCCATTTGATCGAAATTTCATTTGACTGAAAACCAGTATTCAAGGCATATAACAGGGATTTGCCCCCCTCCCCAATGTTGTGTGACCCTGGAGTTGGTATATATAGTTAGGGGTGGTGTGTGATGAGTATCCCCCCTCAGTGGGGGTTTGGGGGTGAAGCCCCCCACCTAGTTTCCTTTAAAAGAAGAAGAAAATAACACAAAAAGTACAGATTTTAAATGAAAATGCACCCCCACACCACCCCAACTATAGATACCCACTCCAGGGTCACATGACATTAGGGAGGGGGACAAATCCCTGTTATATGCCTTGAATACTGGTTTTCAGTCAGATGAAATTTCGATCAAATGGGTTTAGGTCAAATGGTCTTTCAATCAAATGAAGTACACCCAGATATTATACATATATATATATATATATATATATATATATATATATATATATATATATATATATATATATATATGTATAGTTTCACTTCATAAGCTCGAGTTACTGAAATGCCAAATTTCAGTAACCAGAGACTATAAAGTCAAACCATTCACTACAATGAAACCCACAATCCCAAATCACACAATCACGAGCATATATACACCATACACCACATAACACACACACCATCCCACCCACAGCACACAAACCACACAACCCTTCACTACGTAAAAGTAGGGGGGCAAGCCCCCGTGCACCCCCCCATTTATATATACCAACTCCGAGGTCGCACATAACATACAAAAAAACTCATACCACGCTATCCTCCACTCGCTTCCGGACACATACACATCACACACACACAAACACCAACAAATCTAACACTCACACTCACGCTTACACCTCCCTACCCTTAACCACACATACAATGCACAAAAACACACACAAACACTCACTCACCTGCAATATCAGGCACCATAACACTACACATGATGTACCAGAAATGCATAAGCGTAGATTTGAGATATTCAAATTCACTCTTATGCACTTTCGGCATTTTGGTTTTCACCTTCACCTCACAATAAGACGCTGTCCATTTGATTCTCAGCTAGAGCATCTTCTGCGTGGAGACATGCGTGAATGGGCGTACCTTCATTGAAGGTTGTGCATCAGGGCTGGTAACTTGGCACGTAAAAATCAACTACCAATCATTAGCGGACCGGAGTTCTGCTGTAGCGACCCCTAACTGGGAAAAGCCGAAAGACACAACACAACAAGTCTCAGGTTACTGAAATTTGGGATTTCAGTAAATCGAGCTTATGAAGTGAAACTTATATATATATATATATATATATATATAAGTCCTTAGGGATCGCCACAGCAGATCACCAGTCCACAAACTGATTGACAGTGGAGTTTTTACAGTGCCAAGTTGCCAGCCCAGCACTCTACCTTCACAGAAGGCACATGCACGCACCTACCTGCATGTCTTTAAAACTCACTCGATCACAGGGAGGGCATCTCTTTCATTGATGGCAGGTGTTACCCAAGAAGACTGAATCCTGCAATTAAATCAAACAGTGTTTCAATAAAGTATTAGTTTAAGTGTGTGCACACTTATGCAACCAGCTTATTGTACATTTTTATTTTTTGTTTGTTTTTCAATTGAATTGTACAGATTATAGGTCACATTAAAGGTGGGAAAAGTTTTGAAATTATTTATTGCGGTCTCATTTTTTTATATCACAAAAACCTGGCATATATATTGTTATGCAAATCAAACCAAGAAAATACTGGAGAAAAAAATTATACTTGCTGCATTCTTTCTTCTTGTGTTATACCTAGTTTTATTTACATTTTACAGATGCCTTTGGAAGTTTTTTTGTTATTTTTATTTAAATATATTGATATCTATAGATATACATAACATACATTTATATACTTATATAGAAAACTATATAATAAATATTTGTGTGTGTGTGTGTGTATATATATATATATATATATATATATATATATATATATATATATATATATATATATATATATACACAGATAGATAGATGGATGTGTGCATGTGTGTGTATTTGGGTGTATGTCAATACAGCAAAAAATCAACACATTGAAATGTACCTGATCAAACAGCTGCATAAAAAAATTGCTTTTGCAGGGGGAACTCAGCCCTTCACCCCCACACTCCATGCTAATTATATATACCAACTCTGAGATTGCACTG
>NC_056746.1:464934444-464944444 GCF_019279795.1 Protopterus annectens
TGAGTCCAGCTGAGGTGTGAATGCCTTTTCCTTGGCTGCAAGCTCTCAGGAATAATGGTCATTCACCATGCATATGAGGTGGGGTGCTAAATCATTATGGGGAGTAGCGTGGCAGTACGAACTGTTGGTCTGCGCCTATTTCTATAAGAGTAATGGTGCACTTTTGCAGGATCATCATGCTGTTATTACCGCTGGACAGTTAATTCTGAAACATGTGGGTCCTAGTAAATCTGAGGAGTGAGGTCACTAAAAAGTACAATTCTGTGAGTTGCAGACCAGTGTTGGTGGTGTACAGTGAAGTGGGTGGTAATTTAGAGAGGAGGTAGACAGGAGTCTGCTTGGAAATGGGATTTTAGTAAGTAATATGTTGAAAGGTGCATTGGTGGTAGTGGTATGGTGTTTTGCATCTTTACTCTTGTCATCTGAGCCATCAGTTATGGTTTCTGTATTTTGCAGGTCTCAAGCATACCTCTCAGCCTCTTGGTTCAGGAAATCTGGACAAAGCCTGGCAAAATTGGGGGATAGGGGCTCAGGAATAAGGACATATTTTAAATATTGCTGTTATATATTTAGTAAGTTGCAAGAGTGGCAGGGTTGGTTTTGACGTGCATTTTCTGAAGGATTTGATGTCTGAAACTCAAATGTATGTAGTTGTTTAGTGACTTTACCTCTCAGATCATCCCAGTGATTGCCAGAAAACTGCAAATTTTGTGAGGAACAGACCAAAAATAGGAGCCAGAAATCTGGATATTCTCCAGACATTTTGACAGTTGACAGGTATTGTTTTGAAGTTCTCATGAATAATGGTCACTTGCCGTGCTTGCACAGCTGGGGGGGGGGTCACTATTCTAGCCTTTGGATTTGGGCTGTATTAGATGGAGGTGGAATTGTTTTAGCAACAGTTTTTTTCGATAGTCTTACTAGTAAATGTTTTTAAGAGTCACTCAGGTTTTATTTTGGGTTTCAGTAAAATTCTCATAATTATTGCTTATTGTTATCATTAGGGGTATTTAAATATTTATGTGAATCACAGAGATTTCCCAAAAATGTTAATTAGTAGTTAAGTAAAACAACATGGAGTCATTCTCATTTTACAAATATTTAGCATGTCCTTAAACAAGGTTTCATTAATGAATAATATACTTTGTATTTTATAAATATTAGATAGCTAGCATATATAATATTTCAATGTTTTTTACTTTATTTTCTCTCTTGCATTTATTCTCATCACTGCATTTTAAACTGACAGGTGCATAGGCAGGGATATATGTCATTTGATATTGCAGTATTGCACTGAATTTCCAAATTGTCCTTGTACGTATTTTTACTGTGAGCTACATTTTCCATTAGTGTTATGGATCTAAATCCTGTAATCCTTGTTGCTGCAAGTAGTCAGTTTTTTGTCACCTCTCACTGTGCATTTCTACTCGTTCTGTTACATTTGATGTCCAGGTGTTTGTTGCTGCAGCTCATCTTGTCTGCTTTGGTATGGGAGGATTGAATGTGATGCAGACGTTGTAGTTGTGTTCATATTGGGTCAGTGGGATTGAACTGTGAGGCAGTTGTGTCTGGGTACTTTATGAGTTTTTTGTTTGAATCTTAATGTGCCTTTTTTTGTTGCACATAGAGAATGTGCAGAATTTACAGCAGAGGTGGGAGGCCATTGTGGCAAAGACAGATAAAGTCTTTCAAGAGGTTCCTAATAATGACTCCATCAGGGCAGATAATATGGGTGAGTTCAGTCAGAAGAGATGACATCTGGCTCTTAAGACCAGGTGAACAGCTCATGCTAAGCAGGCATGACAGAGATGTGGCTGCTGTGGATTCCTCAGTGCCTGGAGTGGCTCAGGATGGGATGACAGGTATTGATATTCTGTTGGGAGTCCCATTAGATAGGGAAGATCTTGAGTGTGTGGGGAATGATTGTGGGATAGGTGAGGATGAAGTCTATCAGGGATCAGGGGAATCTGGAGCTGTTGCAGGGGATATGCTGTAAGGTTACAAGATGGGGCAGGGTGAAACAAGCAAGGGTGTTGGTGGGTAGCATGGGGTCATCTGTAGGGGGATATGATCATGTTCTGAAGTGGGGTCAGATTTTGGCATACAGTCTAGTGATTGGTTAGCTATGCAGGGTTTGGGGCAAGTGGCAAGGTCAGATTTTCTGGCCTCTCACATTCCATCCTCAGTTAAGGAGAAGATTTGGAAAGGGGAGTATGTTGATGTCTTTGAATTAATTGATGTGGAAGGAGTGCAGTGATTAGTGGAAGCTGAGACAACAAATAGCAAGAATCTTTTGTTTGCATCAGTGGCATTGGGAAGGAGGAGAGTAGGTAGGCTTTGACCTAGGACGTGAGATAATTGGGTGGTAGGTTTCATCTACTGTATGGCAGCATGGATGGACAAGGATACTTCTTTGGCTTTTCCACTTTTGGCTTATTTCATGGAGATTCAGGAGGCTCAGTGGTTGTGGCCAGGGGCTACTTGGTTATGGTATGACCACAGGTTTCGGAAGCGGAAGGCAGTTGATCACTCTCTCCGGTAGGAGGTGAGACATCCAGACATATGGCTAGCTACTATCATGGATAATTTCAAGGTGGCTAGCAGAGGGGGAAGGGCAGGGGGGAGAAGGGGGGAGTGTATTGGGCTTTTAATGCAGGGTGTTGCTCATGGGTAAGGTGTAAGTTCTTAGATGCTTCTTCAAAGTGTATGGGGAGCCATCTGGTGGTGCAATGTGGTAGGCGGGAGGCAAATTTGGTAACTCTGGGTTCATTTACATCTGATGTGGGTGTTTTCCTTTCTTCTTTACAGGGGTTTCAGAATCTCGAGCAAAGGGTAATTTTTGAGGGTTAAAGGGAGGGATGTCTTTTTGAGGGGCAAAGGGATGGCCAGGGCTCATTCTCCTGTAAAGGAGGTATTGCAGTGTATGCTCTAGCAATTTCCTGAGTCTGTTCTTAAGGAAGACATAATTGAGGGTTTTTCTTATGGCTTTTGTATTAAATCTAAGGTAGTTGAGGGTGGGGTAGTTTGCAAGAATTTGCGCTCTGTACGGGGAAGGAAGATGTATAGCAATGGTTTGGTAGAGAAGGAATGGCAGGCAAGCAGGTTGTTTGGGGCCTTATGATAAAACCTCCTTTTGAGTGTTTTAAGGTTTCACCATTGGGTTTGGTTCTAAGCAGGTGGCTAGTGAGTTTAGGCTTATTCACCATTTGTTGTACCCAGAAGGGTGTTCTGTGAATGATTTCACTTCAGGTGAGAATGCTAAGGTCACTTATGGGTCTCTGGATGATGCTGTGAAGGTTATTCAAGGGTTTAAAGATCCATGACTAGTGAAGGTGGACGTTAAAGCTGCTTTTCAACTTTTGCCCATACAGAAGGAAGAGTAGCCATTATTAAGCATGGTAGTAAGGAGCAAATTTTACTTTGATAAGGCTATGCCCATGCAATGTTTGGTGGCTTGTGCTATTTTTGAGAAATTTAGCATGGTACTACATTGGGTTTGGCAGCAGTGGGTTGATACACAGATGGCAATGCATTATTTGGATGATTTCTTGATAGTTGTTGAGGAGGTTAGGGAAGCATTTGAAGGCTTATGAGAGTTTTTAGGAATGTGTGAGGAGTTGGGGGTCTCATTGGTTAGGCAGAAGTTGGAAGGTCCAGCTAAGGCTTTAGATTTTCTAGGATTATTGGTGGATGCTGAGCGAGGGTTGTTTTGCTTGCTGGCTGATAAGATAGCCTAATTGAAGGAAAGGATTAGTTGAGTGGTGTCCAAGGAGAAGGTATGGATTTGGGAGGTTATGGAACTTTTGGGGCTTCTGAATTTTGCATGTCAAGCAGTTTATCCATGCTGTACCTTTTGCAGGTTAGTGGCCTTTTTGTTAAAAGGAGGGAAGAGCAAACTTCATTAGGTCAGGATTAACAAGTTGGTATGGGTTGATCTGGCACTTTGATTATCCTTTTTGGTGCAGTTTAATGGTGTTTCTTTTTGGCAGATGGATTGGGTTGGTTAAGAGGAATTGCAATTGTTTATAGATGCAGCTGGGATTATTGATATGGGTAAATTTTTTGGAGGGGAATGGTTTGTGGTTCATTGGCTGACAAATTGGAAGGATGAGTGCAAAAGGGATGTTGCCTTTTTGGAGTTAATGCCAATCTGCGTTGCATCAGTAGTATGGCAGGAGTGATTGTGGGCAAAGAGGGTAATTTTTAATTCAGATAATATTGAAGCGGTGCAAGGTTTGCAAGCAAAGATTGCTAGGTCTGAATTGTTGTTGTGGGTCTTTATGTAAGTTAGTATTGCAGAGTTTCTTAATAATTTTTTTGTTCACAGGCATACATGTGGCAGGGGCTAGGAATGAGATTGCTGACAGTTTGTCTTGATTTCAGTTTTCCTGGTTCCAATAGTTGGTTCCAGAGGTGGAAGAGGAGCTGATGGTGTTGCCAGATGAGGTGTGGCATCTTGGTTTGACATAACCAGGAGGTTGGTGCAGCATTTTTGGGTGACATCTACCAGGAAAGTGTATGGTAGGGCAGTCACTGATTTTGATAAATTTATTTTTCAGTTGCCTGAGGATGAAGTTGTGTGACTGAAGACACTTTTATTACAATACTTGGCTCAGTCTTGGGGGTAGGATAAGGTGGTGCAATCAGTTAAGGTGGATTTGGCAGCAATTAGTAGATCTGCAGAGATGGCTGAGTTGCATGATTTTACAAAGTCTTGGATGTGGGGCGTATATTGAAAGGATGAGGTAGAGTGGCTGGAGTGTGAATGGATATGCATTGGCCATTGATGAGACAGGTTTGGAGAGTTTTATTAAGAGCTTGGCTTTAATGGTGGGTGAGTCAGTGGATTATGTTTTGTAGGTTACTTTGTTTTTATGGATGTATTTGGGGCATTTCAGGTGTCAGAGATGTTAGGGTCATTAATTAAGAGAGATGTTATGTTTTTTTCCAGGGTCAGTGCACATTTGCTTAGATAGGTCTAAAATGGATCAGTAAGCTAAAGGCATGCAGATAGTTCTTGAGAAAGATAGGTGTCCGGGTCTTTGTCCAGTAGGTTGGGCTGCAGCATTGATATGGACTCATGTGGGGGGCCTTCAGAACTGTTTTTTCAGTTGAGAGGGAGTAGGGTGGTAACTAGTTATCGGTTTATCCATGTAATGAGAAGGGTGTTGTGTTGTATGGGTTTTCCAGGTGAGAGGTTCTCTATTCATTCTTTCCATATTGGTAGGGTATTGGATTTAACAAGGAAGGCAGGTCCATTGAGGTCATTCGGAGAGTGGGGAGGTGATCTTCACATGCCTTTTTATCTTATATTGGGTAATGAATGCAATTGATAATCACTTTTTTTGTCTTTCAGGAAAGGACATTATCATCTAGGGCCATTCTTGTAGCCAATGGGCAGTGAAGACGGCAGCAGTTAGGATGGATGGAAAGGACTTGGGTTTGTGTCGATTGGGGGGCACAGTTAGATGGCATGGGATTAGAGGTCTTTGGTAGAATCAGCTTTTGGATGAAATTGAAGTGATACAATAATGAATTGGATTGCCATGGATACTGGTGAAACACTTGGCTGGTAATGATTTAGGGTTAATTCCTAAAACCTGGTTGGTGCATAGGAGAATGGAGGATTTGGTTATTTTGCAGATGTTATATCCAGGTATGTGTGTTGTATGGTCAGAGACAGTATTGTGTTTGTGTTGTCAGAATGCTATTAATTTTATGGCTTTGGAGCACAGAGGCAGGTTTATTAACTATAGGCTGGCATGGCAATTGGGGGTGGTAGGTATGTATACAATAGAACATTGGGAAGTTGATAACAGGGACCCAGTTTGGTCTAGATCTGATAGGGTGCATTTGAGTGAGTTTGGTTTAGACTTGTTTAATGTACATTTAAGTTTATTTCTGGAAGGTCTGATCAAAAGTTTTATGTAGAGGGTAAACAGCCTGTGGTCAGGCTATTGGGTGGAGAAGCGGGGCAGGCTTGTCCCTGTTCTGTCCCCCTCTTAGTTTTGGGGTTGATGCAATGATTTTGGGGGAATAAGTGAATGGTAGGATGCTGCTTGATTGATAATAAAGAGAGCAGAGGTATGGATGCTGCTTATTTGAGCAGAGTGAGTAGGGTGTGCTGCCCTGATATACATTATAAGGATTTTTACATATTTTGGTTACAGAGTTATTATGTTATAACTAATATTTGAAATGATGTAATAAAGTTATGTTTAACATTAATAAAGGTCGTCGAATGTCAGTTTGCATCATGTGTATTATTGAAGGGGACAGGGACAAATGAGGCTTGGGAACAAACCAATTTGTCCAGGGACATCTTTGGCAAGGGTATAGAGAGATTAATGGGGTGGGGTGGGTGTTTTTTAGTGTAGGGATTTAAGGTTATGGAAAAAAGATAGGCTTGTTTAGTTGGAAAGGAAAGGGTTAATTTGTGAGGGTACTGTAGAGGAAGTGGGGTAGATGTAGGGTGGGAGGGTGTTTATAGGAGTGTAACTGTTAGGGGGAATTGCATTTTGGCATGGTCTTGTTACCCACTCTCCTGCCCTTCCAATTTTCTTTTATTTTGTTTGGTATGGTTATGGAGGTGGGTATTGGGTGGAGAAGTCAGTTTGCGTCATGTGTATTATTGAAGGGGGACCAGGACAATGGCTGTTTTTCCTGTTTGATTTTTTTGAGAACTTGTGCGAAATATATATAATGACATTAACTGAATAGGCATTAGATCGACTTACTTAATGTCGACACCGTAATGTTGAAATAGGAATGTTGACACCTGTGTGCACATGCCTGGAGGTCTGTCCTTGAAACATGCAAATGAAAAAGAAAGTGTTTTTTTCTGGGAGTCAAATCACCCTGCAGCCCCTATTCCCTGCTAGTTATATATACTAATGCCAAGATCACACAATCCCAATAAAGGCCCTTCCATGGGGATCATCCTTTATCACACAACTGTCAGCCATATGCAGTGTCAACCAAAGTAGGTCAGCCATACACAGGTTGATCTTAGTCACAATCAGCCAGTCTAATGGAGTCCATATGTATATGTATATATATGCATATATATCTATATCGATATATATATATATATATATATATATATATATATATATATATATATATATATATATATATATATATATATATATATATATTTACACACACACACACACACACACACACACACACACACACACACACACACACAGATAATTAGAAAGATATAGATATGTATCTATATATATATATATATATATATATATATATATATATATATATATATATATATATATATATATATATAGACATAGATACTATTCACTTTAACTAGTCACTTTTTGTTGATTTTTCATTCATTATAAACTATTTGTTAAGAAAGCAGTTCAGTGACCCTGGCTCATCAAATCCTAGCTTGACAAAGATATTGCATGCGACTGTGAAGGACCTGTGGTACTGCTTTGAAAGGAGTTTCCTTGGTCTAGGTTTTAATGAATAGTTTTTGATGATTTATGAGCCAGCGATGTGTGATTCGACAGATAATTATGTAATCATATATAATACAAATAAAAGATGTAATGCTCTTTATAAACACCTCACTTAGAATACAAATTAAAAAGTAAACTAAACTTTTGTGCTGGAGAACTTTAAAATGTCAACAACATGAGAGCAGGGGACACTGAACAATTAGACATGAGAATTTTATTTGCATTTAAGCTTGGTTGCAAAAAAACCCAAAGATTAACACATTTTAGTCTGCAAAGCTGAACAAAAAATAGAAAGCAAGAGTCTATTTTTGCAATCTATTGTGTGCCTTTGTTGGGGTTTTATATAAACGAGTAACATTTAGTATGATATGTCTTTTTCACATGCTTTTATGATGTATGTAAGAAAGACATTCCTGGGGATTCAGAAAGAACTCTATAACCAGCGGTAAGAGTTACAGCCTAAAGGGATGGTTTTCATGATCCAGGAAACTGTTAGCTGCAATGAGAAAAGACCTCATTATCAACTAGACTGCATGTCCCTGAATTGCATTTAAATACTGCAAGAGCAAATCAGCACTTTCTTGCGGTAGTCAATATTGACTTGGCACAGACACTCCTCTCATTCACTTTCTCAGACTCATATATACCTTCAAACACACACACACACACACACACACACACACACACACACACACACACACACACACACACACACACACACACACACACACACACCAATATATTCCTCTTACCTATCGCTAAGCTGACAGAACATCCTTAGTGTCTCTTCCTATTTTTGTCCCTGACCTCACAATCACAGATCCTTACAGTCATTCAATAGTGTCATGATGCTAGACGTCTTGCTCTTTTAACTTTTTAATTGGCTTCCAGTAATGGTTAAGTATTCTCTCTGCTGTCATCTAGTTTTCCTCTTGTCATTGAACACCCTCCAAACACACTCATGGACACACCCCCAGCTTTTTCAGCACTCCCTGATTTTACAGGAGACCCTGCTGTTGATTCTTATAGGTGCCAAGTGCCAAATAACTCACAGACTGTTGCAGTCATTCAATAACATTACACATTATAGTTTCATACTAATTATGTTGGAAAAAAATCAAAAGTGCTAACTAACTGGTTACTACAGTGAGCTAAATAAAGCTCTGTTTGACAAACTGCTTTTTGTGTTGAGGGTGCAGTGTTAAAAACTTAATCCTTCTTTTACTTTATTTTTTTCCACAGACTTGGTTAATATTTTGTTAGTATCCTTTTTGTCTAGTGGTGCTGGAGAAGATTACTATGCTGTGTGTGAGTACTATAGAACATGGTTTAATTTTTTAAGTGGCTTTAGGGCATTCTATATAGACTATCGCTGGTGTCTAGTGTTCCCCTGGCCCAATGTCTTCTGTACTACCAAACTTTGCTCTATTATTTTTAAGTGCCTTTAAGGCACAATATAAGGAGTTATCCTCAGACTCAAGTGTTCCCCCTACTCCACATCTTTTGTACTGCAAAAGTTTGTGCTATTATTTCTTTAAGCGCCTTTAAGCTACAATATGAAGAGTTATGGCTAGAGTATAGAGCCACCCCTAATGTTTCAGGATTTGCTTGTTATGCTAGGGTAGGATGGAGGTATGATAACACAAACACACATGCATGTACATACACACACACACACACACACACACACACACACACACACACACACACACACACACACACACACTCTACCTATCTACTAAACTCTCCGGCAGTTATCAGTTATACATTTGGGAGAATGTAAGCTTTTGGCCATGTAACCGAGGGATTTTCTGAATAAATGCCTTACCACAGACATTTGTAATGGGAAGTACATATGGCCAATTAATGTAGGCCACTCCCTTGGAATGTCTCATCAGCATTTAGCATGGCCCTGGAGACAGCATGAAGTTGATATGCACCACAAAGTGGTGCAGCACGATGGTAGGGCTGTCTCAGAATTTGAACTGTTTACTGAAAGGTGCACACCAGACATACACCTCTTGGTAAACTTTCAGAATACAATCCAACAACTAAGAAATAAAGGTCACGAAGCCGATTGTAAAAACACTGAATGTTGTTTTATTAGATTTAGCGCTTTCATCTGGTGTTCACCAGAAGACTTCCTTAGAATCCTTGGTAAACTTTCTAAATGCAGCCTTGTGTGTTTTAGACTTATAGCTGTGGAAAGAATATGTGATTTGTAGAGAATTTATTTTAATAGTATGAAGAACATTAAGTTTTTATTAATCTGAAGAAGTCCATTCTGAAGTGAGGATGAAAGTGAGGATTTTAAGAATGTTTGACTAGGTCAAGACTGCCATTGTTGTAATGCTTAAATTATATATATATATATATATATATATATATATATATATATATATATATATATATATATATATATATATATATATATATATATATATATATATATATATATATATATATATATATATATATATATAAATATATATCAGACATATGTATAAATCAAA
>NC_056746.1:464946944-465081717 GCF_019279795.1 Protopterus annectens
AGGCTCGGCTAACCTTCTGTATTATTGTTGTATGTGTTTTCCAGTCAGTACTGCTGTATTTTGGTCTGAGCCAACTAGTGGTAAATAAACAGGTGTTGCATCCAGTCTCGTGATGTTGATGCAAGGTTACCTTCAACACTTAATTTAACTGGATGTTTACAAACCATTATAAACTATTGTAAAGCAACTGTTGCTCAAGACTGCTATGATATTTTTGATATTTGGTAATGCAGTGTATGACATCTTGCAGTGAACCTGTCAGCATTTATTTATTTTATATACATGCTATTAAGTTGGTAATTAAAGCTTGCTAGATACTATTGAAGTTGACTCTATCAACTTATTATGCCTGTTTTATCCATTTCAGACTAATTAGGAAGAAAGAGATGATTCTGGATTCATAAAGCAAAAGGCAATACTTTTTTTGGCGCATCTAGTTGATACACTTCCTTTCATTTACAGAAGTAAAAATATTTTAGGTTTGGGTGTTAATTCTCCCACTTTCGCTGTTAATGTCTATCCTAGCTACCCTGCGTGCATAGCTACTTACCTTCAAGGCAGTAATGTGCAGCTCTCGAGATGGTCTGCTACATCTTCAGTCAGAATGCTGAAAAATTTATCTTTCTGCATTTCCACACAAGAGTCAGGAATGCCTGCTGACCAGAAATAGGGTAGTCATTAAGGTGAAAGTGTATTTTTTTTGCTAATCATGAATATAATGAATGTGCTTTATTAATATTTCTTTTAATAGCTTGACCCAGAAGGAGTGTATAAGGTACTTCATGATATAAAATGAAACCTTACTTAATGCTTGAGAAGCTGTCACTGCTGCCTGGTTTCTAACTACCACCACTGTGTTGATATTTAAGCTTTTGAACAATAAATATGATATTTCTCCATATCTGAATATTTTATATAAACACATCAGGCAGTGTCTACAGAGTACTCTGATCAAGCTGATCAACAGTATTTCACAGAACAGCTAGTACACAGGTCAGAAATGTCTGCTAACTCAAATGCAGTTGTTAGTAAGTAAAAATTGTGATTTGTTTTTATGCTAAATTATAAATATGTGCCATATTAATATTTCTGTTAACCTCTTGACCCAAATAGAGCATACATGGTATTCCATGGTATCAAATGAAAGCTGAGATAATGCTGCAAACGTACCCACTGACACCTGCTGTCTGCCTACTATCCATTTGCAGATTTTAACACTTGTTTAATAGTAATACAAGCATTATTTGTGTTACTAACATGTTTCTTTACATAGGCATATCATATATAGTGTATCATAGGCATTGTCTACCTAAATGCATTGTAGTCAACACAGAGCTGATAAATGGTCCCTCAGGCAAATGAGGTACTCCATTCCACAGAAAGTGTGAGCTATTTTCCAGAAATATGATGAATATATGCACGTTAATAATCTTGATCCGGCAGGTATTTATATGGTACTCATTTGTATCAAATGAAAGTATATACAATGCTAGAAAAAATATTTAGTTATTATTGTTCCCTAACTAGTGCTGCTTTGCAAATATTTAAATTTATTTGTTCACTAAATATGCATATATGCATGCAAATCATAATTACAAAAATATCTCAATCATCAAGTGATATCTACAAAACTACTCTGCAGCAAACGGGAGAACATATCTGCCCAAACAAAAGTTACTCTGATCGTTCTGGTCTACCTATTATGGTTAGAGAGATATTAATAGTGCTTGTACAATTATAATAGTAACATTTGCATATTATCTAATTACTTGTTCAGTATATAATTATCCTTATGTCTGGTGACAAATTCATCATCACCATCGAAGCGTAGTTCCTTAATGGAAAGAGTGATCCTACGCTTCGATGATGATTGTACTTCTGGTACTTTTTACTTCAATAAAGTACGACCTTCTACAATCTGAACTTTGACTACGTTGATTTTTTGCCACCACGGCGAGCAGAGCTCCTTAGCCAGGCCACATTTATGTTGTTTTGCCTGTTTTTTCTGTGTGTTTCATCTTTGATTTCTAGCTGCCTCACTAGCAGTTCCTCTCACCAGGCGACCTGACCAGCCGGAACTACGACCTGTGTACAAAGCCATTCTAAAGGCTTTACTCAGCCTTCAACCACAAGCGCTTGGGTACGCACAGCCTTTCTCAAGGCTTTACCAGTAGCCCAGCTTCTTCACCGACATCCCACCGTACCTTTATTAAGGCAGCCTACCTGGTCAACCATTTGTTCTTGGCTTCCCTAGGGTATTTTATTTGTGGACATTTTTCCTCCTCTGCATAGGAGCTTAAATACCCAGGTCCCACAGACAATAATTTTCCTTCTAGATAATTATTGTTCTGGTGAAGGCTGTCCAAGCAGAAAATCTGCTTTTTGTCAGAATGTGTGAAATTCAACTCAGGTTATGTGTGAAAGAGTTGAGTAGCATAAATGCGAGAAAATGATTTGGTCTGCTGTACATGTAGTGTAAAAGGCTGCTTTAAAATTTGATCATATTTATTATTATTATTATTATTATTATTAATAACAATATACATTTATGAAAATATATGAGAATCTTCAATGTCCTCAGTATCAGTCTCGCTATTTATCTACCTGTATTGTGATCACCTTGCAAGAGAAGGCGTTATGGTTTTTACACACTGCTCAAAAAAGGTTTCCTTTTTTTTTGTAGGTCACAAGACAGTATGGTTAATAGGACATCTCATAAAATTTCTTATAACATTTCTGGGTCCAGAATGTGCCATGAAGTGATCAGGAGGAATTTAGTTACATCTGTATGCATCAGACTTCAAGTTGGAGTAGAGCAGAGTGAGAGGCATGGTTGAGTTCAACTTCTCCCATTAGTGAAAAATCTTTTTAGAAGAAGTTTGGGCAAATTGTTACTGTATTTCAAAGGTAATGATTTGGGTTTGGATGAAAAAAATGGTCTTCTCTTGATGCTCCTTAAAGATACATTATTAAAAAGTTTCTTTCCAGGGTTATGGGTACATCATCTTGCATACTATAGAGATTGATTTGGAGGCTGACATGTGATCCCAAGGTTGTTAAGAATGTTTATAAATATATACATACATAAAATCATGATCAGGAAGGTGAAGATATGGAGCGTTAGGATTCTTAAACATTACTATTCACAGGATAAGAACACTTCATGATCTAAGTCAAATGGAGTACATTTTACAGCAGTAGGTCTATCCTTGCTTAACCTTCATATTTGTTTTTGATTTCCAGAATTAAAGGATGCTAGTGAGTGAGGGTATAGTAAATATATAAATAATATAAGGAACATGTAGTTTAGAGAGGGTGATATCTTCAAAAAATAGGTAAGAGCAAAGGGTTAAGTATGACTGAGAGGGTAATGGAGAGATTCTCTTGCAGGGAGAGGCCACAATTTGTGTTCTGCATGAAATGTTGCCTGGTACACCTTATGATTTTTTAAGGGTATTAGGGTATAGCTGTCCACGCAAGAACCTTTGAGGGGGATTTTACAACTCCTAAAATGAGATGCTGTCTGAAAGAGGGGGAAAGTCCTTTGTCTGTTTTTCCATTAAGAGAAGGATAGCATAAAGAACATACTGGAATAGGAAGGTAAATAGATGCCAAGAGGGAGTAGTAGGATGCTTCCAATGGTTGTATATGATGTGGGGATAGATGTGTTGCCTCTACAGAGCAGGTATAGGTAATGCATACTAACTGCCACCAAAAAGGTTAAATTGTGGGAATAAGTTCCAATGCCTCACAGCTAAAGGAAGTCTTGCATAACCAAGTTTTATGTTACATGGACAATTAACAGAAGTTCTAAACTGGTAGTTGCTTGAGCTAGCAAGGATTTAGGTTCATAGGCAAATATTAGGCTATCAGTCTATTGACTATAAGAAGCCTACCCAATAACCAGAGATCAGAGTCTAACGCTGTACCTTGTATCTGTGAGGGAAATATCTTAGCCATTATGCCACCTCCATCCCCTTTTTGACAGTAGCTCTAGGATAATGGGTGTAATGTCTGTGGCATGGAATGGGGGAACTACTATAAGCATGACTGTTTAATCTAATATTTTGAACTGATGAAATAAGAAATCTTATTGCACGAATCCTTATTGACAGCATGTCTGTTTAACTTGATGTTTTGGAAAAAAGGTGAAGCATGCTACTTTAAAATATATACGTCAGTTTGTGGATATATATGACCATATGCTATATAATACTATTTTTGATCAATAAGTTATGTGGAGCAGAATTTGAAGAACATTTGACAAAATGTGCTATGGCATTGTGTTACCAGGCTGAAATATGCTACTCTTGTCATATATCATTTTTTAAGAAGCGTGGTTTTTGGGATGCTGGCAGGAAGAGGACAAAAGACATAACCATTGGTGCTTCCCAAATCTTATGGCAACATTTATATGTTATCAGCAGAAATTTAAGCTGACTTCTGATCAGAAGATGAGAATGTTAATCCCATCCCATCTCCTTTGCTCTTTAGACATGTTTCTATTTACTAGAGATTGAGAAAGGCCTAACTCTGGCTGCCTTTTGATGAAGACTTGCTGGTTAGCAATAGTTTTGCTCTGCTACAACAGTTAGCCAGTCATAATGGTGAAAGTATGGACTGGACTGATCTCTTTTTGACATAACCATTAGAACCTTCTTTTTTTCAGATAACCATATCATTTTAATCAGGGATTCTATTCATGATGTCTATGCTTGCTTGTCTCCCATGGAGAAATTTTCAGGAATTTCTCATTATACCTAACAAGAACAAGCCTGCCCTATATGCAGTAGTCCTGCTGCTGGTACTCTAAAGATGGTGAATCCTAACTTACCTATTAACTAATGCAGAACCCATCTTAAGTAGTTAGGCATAACACCGCATGTGGACCCACATAAGCAAGTCAATTTAAAGCCATTCCCCAATGTAAAATGTATGTTTAGGTCCATGCCTGGTTGAAACTCAGCCTGTCTTTGATGGGTAGGATAGCTCTTATTAAGCTATTTGTTTCTTCTTTTTTATATCTCTGGACCACAAGGTGTTGTGTAAAATTTGAGGCAGTTTAAGACACCAGTTAGGTATGACCCAACCTTGTTGTCAGACATTGGGATAAATATGCATCAGCATTTGCACTGTCATAGTTTTTATCTTGCAATATAGACTCCCTCCCCAATCTGGGCTTATTTAGAGGCTGAAATCCTAGATGCTGATTCTCCTTGGGTGATGGAGTGACTTAGAGCTTCCTGAGAAATTTGCAGAAATTGTCTTTCATATACAATACTATTGTTTCTCTTAAGTCATTGTATAATTGTATTCCAAGAAGAAGTCTATGATACAGCTACACTCCTCTGCGGCTGTCCTAATATGAATGTGGATGGAGCATCACCTGGCTTGAAGATGTTGTTACACATTTAGGAGACTCGTGGGGTTTGCCCATTAAGTTGGCCTTGTTTCCAGTTGGAGCTTAGGCAGCTGAAGCTATTATAACTAAAGTGGATTATGTTATGTGTTGTTATGGTCTAATCTCAAGTATAGGATTTCAAAGGCCTTTTCCTCCCTTAAGACCCATTTAAATTCTGGAACTTCTTATGACCTTAAAGATTAACCTCCAGGCTTCAACAATTTATTGGCTGTTGATTGGACCCAAGATAAAGAAGAAAATGGAGATATTTGAAAAGACCCTCCAGGGAAATTGCTATTTGCTAACTGACTACCCAGATTTATTTAGTGTACTGTTAGTGAAGCAAAGTAAGCAACCATATTTCTTTGAGAAGGTGGCATTATTTTATGGATGGCTACATGAGCACTAAACATAGATTCAGCATCAGAACTGTGATCCCCCACAGTGAGACCTATGGCAAGGGACCACAGGTCTTAGAAATAAGTTCTGGGGGTGTCTGATGATCCTAGTGCTTTGGGAATCATGGAGTGGATTAGTGAGTGCTGTCCTGGGTCAATCAATGACATAATCTGAGAAGCACTTTCTTAATCTTTTTTCCTTAGGAGATAGAACATCACAACCTTGAATTAAAGGATTGTTTTTTTTTTCACCTGTCTGCAGCTGTAGCTGCTTTTATAGCTACTCAGTGGTTAGTCACAGAAAAATTGCTTTCTCAAGACCTACATAGATGGCTGCTACATGTGAGAAAATTCCAGGACAGTATGAAGGGGTAGGAGAGTTTTGTCAGGGTTGTATGTTCCCCTCTCAACTCTTAAACCAGCCAAGGATCATTATAAAAGTCTCTGGAGGATCTTCCTGTATCTACTGTTCGACTTAGTTTGATACACTGTTGGGAACAATAGCGATCATGGCCCCGAGGCTGTAACCCTCCCTCTTTTATTTTTCCACTGCACCTCTCCCCTTTAAAGGTTCTACTAATATGATTTATTCTCCTTGGCAGTTTTATCCTGATTAACCCACTTTGTGTGTTTCCTTTCACTTTTACCTTTTGGTTGAATTGAATTTTCTTTGTAAGAGTTCACCCTATTGTATACTTACTTGTTTTGAGATCAATACAGTCTCTGATCAATGAGTACCTATTATGTCCTGCTGGAACTTACTATTGTATTGTTGTTGCTATTGTTACTGTATATCATATGAGTTTATTGATTAATCTTTTACTCACTGCTTGAGTGTTTGACTATTCCTTTGCATTTATAGAATATTGCTGAATGCTGGTTTTAATATGGTTTGGGTCCAAATTACTATTCATGATTACTGCAAAAAAAGAGAGAGAGAGAGATTCAACCACAAGATCAAGGAAGTTAGGAAATGAGGAGTCCAACAGGTATAAAGTTAATCCTAAATATGGCTAGTCCCACATAACTGGTAAATGATTTCTTTTCTCAAATTATCAAAGGTAAGGCAGTGCCTAACAGGATTCATGCTAAGCATCTCACTGTGAATGAGTGAAACAGGAATGACATATTTTTACTTGACTTTTAAACTGCTTAAATATTTAATATACAGTTATTTCAGCATTATTTTAATCAGAACTTGGTGCTAATAACAATTGACAAGAATTGAATAAACACTAATATTTGTCAGTAAAGGTCATGTAATGTATGACCCATTAATAAAATGTCATCTGGTTTTCTTTTAAATATCAGAATTGTTTCTTTTTATGTTTCCCTGACATGGGCTCTTTTTATTGCCACAAGTAACTGGATTTCTTCATTATTATATATCTTCTACTTCTTTTCAAAAGTTGTACATACAGTAAATGAGCATGTGTGTGCCAAGCTTAGTAAGTACATGTCCACATGCAATAATCTTCAGTGGGCACAGAGCATTGCTATGAAATCAAGAATGTGATGACTGCATGCACACATGAAATACGTCAATCAAAGGTAAATGAATGTTGAGGTCACAAATCCTACTGTACAAACGCGTAGGTGCAGTTTGAAACAGTGTGTATGTCTTTATGTATGAATACAAAGGTACCAAACAAAGACATAACATGTACAAAGAATAAGGCATCATGCAGTGGTGGCCATTCCTCGTGAAATGCACAGTGTTATTGTACTTTGTTATACCTCAGCTATGCATGCAGACAAAACAGAAAGATTTCCTAGTGCTTCATGAGGAGGTTGTTGGTCCACTAAGCTACTGTAGTATTAAAGTATATGCTGTTTATAGATTAGTACAAATCTAACTGCCCTTGTGGACCATTTTAAGCATAGCCAATTACCCCATGTGAGAATCAGAACACTGTACCTTGTGTTTGTAAGGTTAACACCTTAACCATTATACCAACCTCCCATTGTTATTTTCAGTGAAAATTCAATGCCAGCAATGCCATTAATTTGACAACTTTGGAAAGCTTGCTTCAGATTTGCAAACTGAGGAAAGATGTTTTAATGCACAGAATAAATGTGAGGTGCCTCTGGCTGATATTGAAGTCTGTGACCATTGAGTAAGTTTTATTAGTTAGAAGTGCAAAATGAGCAAAACCCCTGCATGAAATAGTACAAGGAACGATGGTTCTCGTAAAAAAGACTGTCATTGGATTGGAATTTCTGTATCAAGGGCTCAACTAAATGAAGCTGTGACTAAACAGGCAACCATTAAGTCAATACATCTCTTTTCTTTAAGACATATGTTAGAGTGAAACTGAATCCAATATATTTACATACACAAAAGTAGAAATAAATGATATATGCACAGATGAATCCTTCTTAATTATACAGGGATGGGTTTAAAATGCTTTCAGGATACAGTACGAAAATAAAACAAAAAGTAACAACGAACATACCCGGCACATTCCGTGACCCATTCAGACAAGCTTAGCAGTAATCCTATTAGTAGACAACTCAGTCATTATGTTGCAGTGCAGGAGAAACTACCTAACATCTACATAAAACCCAAGATTCATGGTTCAGAGATTTCAGTAATACAAATGTGTTCAAGTCCATCAAAATTGTGCCATTTTAGCAAAATATTCCAATAGAAACAGATTATGGGCTTTACATGGTAAATCTTTATCAGATTTCCAATAATTCTGCATTTTATGCTTTATAATTAAATGAATATCGTTTGTAGCATATTGATGTGGGTACCTTGAGCACCATATAAACTATACATCATTTAGATTGTAGCATATGCAACTGCTACATTTTGTACACTACAGATTTACTTCTAGGATAACATCTGTTCACAAAACACAAAATCATCGAAGATACATTAAAGCAAGGCTTCTTTCTTGTAATAACAAAGACAGAAAAAATACAGGAAATATATGTTACAACTTGGCCAGTATGTTGACCTTTGCCCCTTACCTCCATGATAGTGTGATCTCAGATCTGGCATATTTAGTTAGGGGGTCTGGGGGGCACAGCCCCCCACATAGGGAGGTGTGGGGGTGAAGCCTCCTATGTGGGTGAGTTGTCTGTGCTTCCATTTTGGTTTGTTTGCTGGGTTGGCCAAGAGGTTACTTACCAGCAGTGAAATGTCAATGTTCTGAGCGGTTGGTCTTTTGGAGTTTTGGTTTTCTCAGCTCAGTCTTATGAAAGTCGGTTAAGTAGTAGACCCATATATATATATATATATATATATATATATATATATATAGAGAGAGAGAGACAGAGAGAGACATGTATCTATCTATATACATACATATATATATATATATATATATATATATAGATAGATAGATATACCATAATATGAGCTATGCACATGAATAGTGTCTTTACATTTTTGATAGTATATGATCGGAAGCTGAATGCTGAGGAAGTGCAGTGAAAAGGATGGTCTCACTACAGCCTCGTAGTGATTGGGTCAGAGCTGTCGGAGCTTCTGTACAGAGCTTGAACTTCATGTTTGTGCTTACCTGGGTTTACACTGGGTGCTCTGTTTTTTATCCACATCCACAAGACATGCTATAGGTGAACTGCATACCTTCCGACCTTAAGTGCCACGAATGGAATAAATGGCTAAAATCATGGACAAATTTTAAATCTTTAAAGTTGCTACAATAAAGGATTTTGCATTAACATATGCTTTCCATTTAATATGCAGTCTGAAACTCAAATATGTGTCATTATTTAATGACTTCAGTCCTCAATGACTTGACAGAAAACCGCAAATTTTATTAGGGATAGACCAAAAAATATAAGGTGAAAATCTGAACATTCTACAAAAATCTGAACAGTGTGTGTGTGTGATATGGAAGAAAGGTCTAGCAATCTATTTCTGTTCCCTACTTGCTTAGTAAACTTTATGATGGCAGTGACTGCTCATAGTTGTCAATATAGGAGCCAGATGTGACTCATAAACATAGAAGGATTGATACAGCTGTAATCTATTGCTAATAAGAAATCTTTGTAGGTGAAGGTCTATCTGTTGGATTCATGAACAATTGTGTAGGCTTGCTTGAAGTCTACATCATGTTTATATGTTAGCACAATTAGCAGCAGTGATAATTGGATATGTATGCTGCTCACCATACTTACACAAATACAAGCATGTTTTCATGGCCAGCAACAGTGCTGGTGGCCACAAAAACATTTTGAGCAGAATAAGGACACCCAGCAAACAAGCTTGCTTGTGGAAAAATCTGTTAAGTGTGTACGAGTAGACAGTGCAAAGAGCTACACAGCGCAAATAATGCAAGTTGTTCCAGGCACAGAAAGAGTATTAAGTGCAATGTGCACATAAATGAAACATATAAATACATAAATAAGTAAGATGGCAGAATAACTGGCAAGAGCAAGTACAATAGATGGGTTACCAGACAGGGAAAGTGTTGTGAAAACAATGCACTCAGAAATCAAACAGATGTATACAGAAATATGTAACAGGGGAGGGAAAATGTTCAAGTTGTACTAAGATAATTGATTTAAATGTGCTTATGTCACAAAGAGAATTTTGTAATAGTAAAATTCTGCAATACATATGTCATAATAATTTATGGTGTTCACACTTCCTCTGCAAATATAGGAAATAAAAGCAGACATGATATTATATGATGTGACAGTTATACAAATTAACATTGTAACAGAAGGGATTACAGGAGATAAGAATGTCATTAACATGATGAGATGACAGTTATCAAGGACAGTACATACATTATGGGATATTTGCATAAAATGCATTTCATCAATATTACATGTTTTAAATTATGAATGGCTTAGAAGCCACAGTCCCATTTTGCATGAATCAAACCCTTCCTATCAATGTTACCACTGAGCTGTGTATTAACTGCGTACACCATTGACATAGGCCTAACACACGTATGAGGAGGATCACCCTTGAAGGGATTTATGAACTTCAGCATTATAATGGGCATGCATGCCATATATAGTGGGATACATCCTGAAGGGGACAATGTACTAGATCAAAACTGAGTACAAGGTAATGATTACCTCTTTAAAACTTGTAGGAGCAGAGTGTGATGTGTAATACTCTTGTGTAAGGTACTCCTGTTTGACAAAGTTATTGTGCAGACAGATAAGAACAGATGTAAACACCACACTATGATGCAGTGTATTCCCCAGAGCTGTGTATTGTTGGCATCTGCCACAGTAGGTTGCAGTGGATATTGTCACAAACAAATTAAATTAATGTGTGAATTAAGAAAGGATCCCTGGTAATGAATGCCATATAAGCATGTCATACTGATGATAATTAAATGAGTATGCTCATGTGCACACAATTGTGATCAGTCCTATATCAATGTTCCATGGCCAAGGAAGGTTTCTCTGTATGTTTATACACATACCACCCAACAACTGGTGCACACTTGAGTACACCACAGTACTCAGTGCATGTACCACAGTAGCACTCTCACCATGACATTGGCAGAACAAATGTCTACTGCCATGAATCCAAAGCTATGTTAACATCTTACTCTGAAGAAGCCTGGTTAAAATCATGGGTGAAAGCGCTTAGTAGTATTATCGTTGTGTAATTCATTCTGTGGTTATCCATTAAAGCATTTTGTGTTTTGGGATTCCAGTCTGGTTAAATTTACTAGTTAAGCTGTGCTCAGTTTATTGATGTGTTCATGCAATATTCAGGTATAAGACTGATGTGATGTAATAGTTGTGTGACATCAGTATGTTCACACAAAATTAATCCATATGCTAGAATTGAACATCAAGCTGTACAACTCCTCTGACTAATGATATGGCTATTAATCACATATGCCACATTGAAACTGTTACCATAGCTGCCAAACTCCACCTATGTGAATTTTTTCAATCGTCTGTACTTCATTTGCCCATAATTGTTATCTGCTAAAATGGATGGGAGAGACCTCTGCCACACTATAAGTACACAATATAATGGGAGGATGTCTTTCCTGCAGAATAGTTAAAGGCAGAAATGCTTACAGTCACACAATGCTGTTTTGGAACACTTGGTTAAGCATCAAAATGTCCTCACCGTAGTGGAATCAATGAATGTGCTATTGTGTAAGTACATTACCAGCTGTCACATGTGTGCTTATGTGAAAGCAATACATCATGTGTAGGAACCAAAGAATATGTGTCCCTGTAATTACTTAGATATAATCTTGCTGTATATCTGACAACATTACCTGATGCTAGTTATACCTAAGCACACCTGTGGCTCCCTGCTGTTGTCACTGTGACAGCAGAACAGCAATTCTGTGCAATGTGGATATAATCCCATATTAGAACACATGCCTTATTTAGGTAACAACATACATTACATCATCTCATGTCCTCAGTCCTAAGGAGGTGTTATACTACAACTGTTATGGAATGACAATCTGTTCATATGACAGCATCAATCTTCAATACAACCTTTCCAAAGAAACTTGGAATAAACTCTTGTAAGAGAAAATAATATCTATACATGAACATAGCACATGTGAGTGACAACACTGTTAACAACATGTACACTGAATGTAAGCAGTGATATCTGGATTTGAACTATATACCTAACATCACAGGCTAATGAAGGTTTGCTGAAACACAAGCACAATAGATTTATTTTACAACTGTGACACTGCACAGTTCAGTAGATGACATCACGATTGTGTACTACCTTCATGTTTCTGCTAAAAAGTGGTTGTACAGTACAAGCACACTATATAGATATACATTGTATATGTATTTGCAGCCTGTACTACACTGAAGTAGAAACACACACTCACAAATGACAGTCATTCTTGTATTCAAACTCCCTACCTATCTACTGAAATAATCTACAAGCAAGTGCTTTAGATGCGCATGCCACAGGACTCTGACTGCATGCAAGCCACACTGCATCTTTGAAGGGATGACATCAGCTGTGTCATGCAAAGGTGATGTGTGTGCAAAAATTACTTCTACAGCTATGTGGGATTCTAAATTACATTAATACTAAGAGGTGAAAGACACTCCTGCATCCATTACATTCACACACAAACACTTAGAAGAGTCTCACTGCTGTATTGAACTTCATACCTATCTACTGGCACAGTCTACATGCAAGTGTTTTACAGGCACATGCCACAGGAGAGCTTTCACTTTAATGGTATGAGAGTGCATTATTGAAAGATGATCTCATCAGTGTGCTGCAGCCAGTATGTGTTTGTAGACAGAGTGAAAAAAGGATGTGAGAATGATCTGACCATGTAAATGTTTCTCATGAGTGGGAGTCAAATGAGCACAGCTGTTGTATTACTCCTCCATTAATGCTGTGGACTTACCATCATATACACAGGCTGATTATTGTGAGATTAGAACCCCCTTCTGTCTTTTCACACAGTCTAGAGAACACAGTACTCACTGCAGAACTTTGACTTTTACACTGTGAGAGTGCAATTTATAAAGGATGACATCAGCACTGTGTTGCAGAGAAGATAATGTTGGGAGAAGGTTCTGACATTGATGTGGAGTCACCCTGCAGTGTAAGACTTTCTCCAGACTACTATTTCAGTGAGGCCAGCAGTACCTAAGGTCAGATTTACATAAGTCTGTACACACACACACACACACACACACACACACACACACACACACACACACACACACACACACACACACACACTCTCACACACACACAGACATTGACTGCTGTGAGATTAAAACCCCCTTCCAATCTAGTTATACACTCTAGAGGACAGAGTACTTAAAGCAAGTGCCACCACAGAAGTATGACTTCTGCACTGTAATAGTGCAGTATAAATAGGAGTAGCTTCTCACTTTGTGTCAGAGATATTGTAATGTTCAAACTTCAAAAAGTTCAAAGTAAACTTTATTGTCATTTAGGACTACACATGTGCAAACCTAAAAAAAAATATGCATATCAGCTCACCATGACAGTACAGAAGAAGCATAGGATACAACAAATACTTGAAGGTTTTGTGCAAATGAGTATTTGTTGATATAAAGGAGCAATTGCAGTCTTGTGATCAATAAATACATACTGCTGACTCTGGTCAGCCATGTTGTCACTAATGTACATCACAGAAATGAAACTGATGTATCTGTGTTGTGTACATGAGATACATACATACAAAACAGGTTTGTAAACCTTAATGAATGGTACCAATATTAGCAATGGTATGTGCTCATACATGGGCAGCATGCATTGTAAATAACAAGCAATACTTTATGTTGCAATTCAGGAGGGCTAAAGAATGACGAAGTATATGTGCCAAGGCTGTATTTGGTTGTATATCATTTGTAACTGTCAGTGCTGAAGTGCAGTCCTAACTGTCCAAAATGAAGTGATCAGTTAATCACACAGTTCACTGCATTTCAAGAGTACGTTAATCAATTTCCATGTAATTAAGTAATATAATACAGTAAAATTATTTATTTTTGTTTAAAATCTCTTCCTGAAATACAATGCTGAGAAACTTATTTGCTCAGATGTTGGACAAGTGTTGGCACATGTATGATTACACTTTGATGTTTTGAACTCAGTGTTCAGTGGTGCACCCTGCCAATCTTTGCACAAATAAGGAGCAGAGAGAAAATGTTATGATTCTTATTACATGTAGAACATATTTATTTTATCTTAACTTGTTGCATAGAGACACTTATGTTGTAGTATATCTTTCCATGTTAAGGCCAAAGCGTAATTCAAAAGTGAATTGCTGTGCTTGCCTTTCCTGTTTGCGTGATGTTAAGTGGATAACAAACATCGGAAAGAAGTGAAAACTTTGACTGGGTTAGCTTTTGTAGCACAAACAGGCTTAGAGGCAAGGCATGGCTGTCAGCACTCTGGACAGTACTGAGTGGAGAAAATCCACCTCTGACTCTACCTTTCTTTGTGGCACAAGGTGTAAGCTCAGTGAGCTAAATAAAAAAGCAGAGTTGAAACAGGGTTAAAGTCCAGTATGCAAATCATTTTACAATGGGTGTCAGAATGTGATTATCATAATTAATTTTGATCATAACTGTAAGAATATACAGGAATAACTACCCTAAATATGGTGTTTGCCCAAATTGTGTCAGTAATGCCTACTGAAATAATCTTTTATACCTGCCACATATCAGACATGCTTCAAGGAAATCACAAGTTAATTCGGTGTACAATGTAGTGTAAAGTAACAAAAACCCACCACATTTTGCAATAACACTTGAAATGCCACTTAGCATCACATACTACACTTCTCCTTGCTGGACCTCATGCAAATGCTGAGGACAACAACTGATAAAATAGAAAGGAGTGATACATAGGCAACACATTGACAGGAAAGACAAAACATGCAATAAGAGTTTCACTTAATGCTGGATTCAAACCATTGTCAAAATGAAAACGTAAGTTTATAGTGAAGATGAAAACTTAGGCTTATAGACTTGATCATTATCTGAGCATCCCACAAAGGAAGTCAAACTTCACACATCTTTGAAGAGACAGTGGTGACAGATTCAGCAAAAGGATAATGTCGATATTAGATCTTCAGCAAAGTAATGACAGCATGAAAGCACCATAAGATGAAAGTTACATCTATCAGCACTATGAGTAAGGGTTAAGAGAGGAGGGTGGTATTATGGGTCATTAATGCACATCTTTATGGTGTGTCCTTATTATTCATCTGTCATACTCTGGATCATTAACTGATGGCTCTAGGGATCAAGAAACTGTAGGGGAGGCAAGACCTGATTAAGACTTGAGTAGAATAAGGGTGATGGCAACAACTGACCAGGTTTTGCCATAAGACATGAACAACCCTTCACCTTTACTTGTCATTACTGTGCGATGCCAACATCCATGCAAATACTGAAGAGGAAAAAGTGAAGTCTTTCTTATGGGCCATTTCTGGCCATGTTTGTTGTATGTGATTCTATTTTTTGACCAGTTTAAATGTGTGAAAAAGAGGTTGACAGGAAAGTGGTGAAATGGGAGGGAAAGCAGAGGGGAGTACACAGGAGAAAGAACAGAATTTGCAGGAAGGTAGTGAGATAGAGCAATAGCTATCCATTTCTTCAAAACATAAACGCATAAGTGCAACTTAATTTGCTCAATTTGACTATAACCACACTGAAGATAGGTGGCAACAACAGTATAATGTTGTAGAGACAAATGTATCAAATCAAATGTGTCAAAAAGACACATAGGTGAAGTACAGTTATGTATGAGTCTTTATTGTTTTGTGGGACAGGTGCCCATGTTTTACTTTTTTACTTGCAAAGAGAAAGAGGAAGTTGGCACAGTGGTGCAGCGGTTAGTGTTGTCCCCTCACAGCAAGAGATTCTCTGGTTCAATTTTTGGCTTGGGTGCCTTCTTTGTGGAGTCTGTATGTCCTCCCAGTGTTCACATGGGTTTCCTCTGGGTGCTCCGGTTTCCTCCCACATTCCCAAGACATGCCGCAGGTGGATTGGACATTCTAAATCGGCCCTAACTCTGTGTGTGCATGTGTGTGTGTGTGTGTGTGTGTGTGTGTGTGTGTGTGTGTGTGTGTGTGTGTGTGTGTGTGTGTGTGTGTGTGTGTGTGCCTTCTGAGGAAGGTTGGGTGCCAGGCTGTCAACTTGGCATCATAAAACTCTACTGCCACTTGTTCTGCAGACACCAATGATCCACTGTGGCAACCCCTAATGGGAGCAGCCAAAAGGAGAAGAAGACTTTCAAAGAGAAAGAGAAATGTTGGGGAAGGGCTTAGGAATTTGAGGGTCAGCTAGTAGTTTAGGTGAGGAAGCAGGCACAGACATACAGGGCAAACAAGACAGACAGGGATGGTGATGGACACAAAAGGTTGGGGAAACCATGATTGGGGATAGTTAGGGAATATTAGAGGTGCACCCATATCATCCCCATAAACAGTGAGAATCTAGTTCTCACCCTCAGAACTGTCATCACTGTCTCCTGTCTCAGATTCCTGTGTCACTGCTTGATGTGGCTTTGACTTGGCAATATGACAAAACCCCTTTTCTACACAGCTAATTCGGGTAAAATAAGTAGAATGTAGCTATAAGATGGTTGAGGTATACACTGTTTACAAACATGCCAATGCCCAAACTAAGGCCATAGGGTATTGTAATACTACCTGTAGAGTAATGATTAGAGCGATGATCATTGAAGTTATGAGTCATGGAAGGACATACAAGTTGTTAACTGACATCTCTCTCTCTCCCCCCACTATATCTGCAACAATAATCTAAACACACAAATCAATGGGTATGTTTTACACCAAACCTACTGTTGGGACATATGTCCTATTGTTCAACAAATATTGAAATGTGTTTCTATTAATGTTCCATGTTGAAATACTATCATTGGTGGCCTGTTGCTATCAATGTAACATGCATGCTGTTGTAATGGCCACTGTGGTTCCATATATGTATGTGTTCTGTTTGCTATGCAGCTGTTCCAAATCTGTTGTTTTGGGTTAATGGGAATATCTATGGATGCTGTTATAACTAATCCTGGATTGTGTTGACTATTACTAACCCACATATGTTCTAAAACTGCAACACCATAACACATTTGGGAAGGCCAGTTCCAGTGGACCCACCACTCCCACCTCATCTGGCCGTGGCATCAGGCCCCAGCACATCTGGGACCCACCCCAGGACCTCCTCGTCTGCTGGTCCTGCACCACCTTTGGGTGGAACCACCTCAGGGGATGGGGTTCATCAATCCCAGGAGTGGGCGCGGACAGGATGCCGTCACCCAAAGACAGGTCCGGGGAATGGAAGGTAGTGAGCTCTGAAAGGAGTTTGGAGATCTGCTACACCAGTTTGAGGGCCCTGTGGCACACATAGAGGGTCAGCTTGCCCCTCTTGCTCAGCCACCAGCACAGCCACCTTTGGGGCTATGAAGATGCAGTGGTGACTGCCCATGGGTGGGGACCTCAATCCCACTGTTTCCATTTGGGGGCTCATGGGCTTTCAGTTTCTGAACACCCCTCCCCATCCAAGGTGTTTACCTCCCATCTGTCATATACTGCCCCCTGTATGCTGTCTGTCTGTCTTGTCTGTCTTCCTACCCAACCTACCTCTCCAAATATACCTACTATCCTTCCCCAGCATCCAACTCCCACCTAAAAAAAGGCAATCTGTTCCTCAAAAATATTTTGCCCCATACATAGCTGTCCATTTCGCACACACTTCCACTGGATACATGTAATCTGATCTAATTGGCTTCACAACACATTATTGCTGTCCTCACCCCTTTCTCAGGGGATTGAGTGCCCAAATATACCTCCAAATTCAGTATATATGCACAGCTGTTGCTCTAGAAAAAAATGGGCAGCTATGGCCCTTCCCTACACCCATCCTGCACATTCCTAGCTGCTTTCCCTATTGTATTTCCCTCTGTATGTCCCCTTTCTTCACCACTTTCCTATCACCCCTTTTTACTATTCTTTTAACAAAATTAGAGTGGGTGTAAGTGGGAGTAAGCTCTTTTATGCATTAGTAAGCGGGATGAAGCCTGTTTGCATGATGCTAAGCAATGCCTGCACAGACTAAGCGCTAACAGTCAGTAAGCATATTTAACTGGAAGTTAGTATTGCTTACCACCATGCAAACCTGCTTACAACTGCTTTAAAGTGCCCTAATCACTCTGTATCCAACAGCCCTTGTTCTGCCCAGCAACAAAATAATCAGCCATTGCAAGTCTTGAACCCAGGACTCTGCACACCATAGCCACAGCAATTCACCAGTAAGCCATCAGAGCTGTTGATCTGTCTGATGTTTTCTCAAACATATGCAGCACAGTCATTCAACAGTAGGGAGATTGTATTTATATATGTATATGTATATATGTCTATGTGTGTGTATGTATATATATATATATATATATATATATATATATATATATATAGATATATATATATATATATATATATATATATATATATATATATACATATATCTATCTATATATATATATATATATATATATATATATATATATATATATATATATATATATATATATATATATATATATATATATATATATATATATATATATATATATATATATATATATATATATATATATATATATATATATATATATATATATATATATATATATATATATATATATATATATATATATATATATATTATATATATATGTATATATATATATATATATATATATATATATGTATATGTATATATATATATATACATATACATATATATATATATGTATATATATGTATATATATATATATATATATATATGTATATATATATATATATGTATATGCATATATGTATATATATATATATGCATATATATATATATATATATATATATATATATATATACATATATATATATATATGCATATATATATATATATATATATATATATATATATATATATGCATATATATATATATATATATATATATATATATATATATATATATATATATATATATATATATATATCAAATGTATGTAGTGCATTCAGACATCAGATCCACACTCTGAACCTCTCACTGAAAAACATCTGACCAAAGGCAGTGTAAATGGGGGGTGAAGGGGCCCAAACTAGGGACCTCTTGTAAGTATAGCCTTATCCCATCATCCACAACTCAACTGTTCTGCCTTGCAACAGCGTACTAAGGGCTGCCAAGTCCTGGACCCAGGTCCTTGTAAACTATAATCAAAGCAATGTACCATTACACCATCTGAGACCTACAAAATAGTGATGACATCCCAAACATATCAGTTAGTACAGTCATCCAACAGCAGGGAAAGGAATCTGTAGAATCAGTCAGGTAGTAGACTGTAAAGTCAGAAATACAGAAGTGCGAATCTGCATAAGCTTGAATTTAAATATCTCAAATTCCCTCTATGCATGTCAACTACGGGACGGGTGTGTGAGTTGGGATGTTTTACAGAAGTGAAGGTAAGTGTGTGTATGTGTGTGTTTTGTAAGTTGTGCGTGTGGGTTAGGGTAGGGAGATGGGAGCACGAGTGCGAGTGTTGGATATGTCTATGTATGTGTGATGTGTTTGTGTCTGTGCAAGGCAGTTTAAAATGTCTGTGTGGTGTTTGTTTTTTTGTGTATTAGTGCGATCTGAGAGTTAGAATATATAAGTAGGGGGTGTGGGGGGTGCAGAGGGGGCTTGCCCCCATGCATACATGTAGTGTAGGGCTTTTAGTTTATGTTATGTGGATTGTATGGTATGCGTGTTGTGTGGTGTATGTGTTCTGAATGTTCGGGTTTTTTATTTTTGTGCTGGTGGGTTTCAGGATTTTTGTTGGTAGACTTTATAATTTTGAGTTACTGAATTTCGAGCATTTGGTAATTCGATATTATGAAGGGGAACCATATATATATATATATATATATATATATATATATATATATGTATACAGAAATATATGACAGCTACAAAGACATGTCAATCGGAGGGTTATGCTGCTGCACACTGGAATTCTGCATCTAGAAACTCACTCACTGGAAGTATTCCTTAAAATGGGGAACAATGACATCTGTGCTGTAACAGAGACCTGGATAAAGGCAACATGGTGCACCCCTGCATTACCAGCCTATACGTAGTTCCACAACATTTGGCTATATAACGTGGACCAAAACTGCAAACGTGGTGGTATTTTCTTATTCATAAAGAATGCACACACCTCCAGAGTGGTAGACCAACATTATGCATTACAGATCCTGCAGGTGTAGTTGACATTGGGTAAGACAGTGTTTCAGGTTGTAGCCTGTGATAGGTCCCTATACATTTCCCAAGACTCACACTCCATGTTCATAAACACCCTGGGGAATATTAGTGTCCAACCTAACACTCTCATACTGGTTGACTTCAACTACCCCAACATTAAGTGGGAAAGCTACTCATACCGATGCACATGGCCATAACATTGACCTGGTCCTTCCTAACATGGATGACTGTTGCTTTACACCAATAGTCAACACCTCACTTGTTATATCTGAACATAAAGTAATCACCTTTGGAAATCCACAGCCATCCTACTCCCACTGCACAGGTATCCACCATGAAAACCCTTTACAAAGCTAACTATGGCCTCATAAAAGCAGCGGTGGCTAACCTCATGACAGCCATGCAAATGAAGAGTAGTTGCATGGCAGCTGAATCAAACAACAATGCACCATGAACAAATACACAAATGCATGGATACCGCCTTACACAATACAACCAGGACTCTCACCTCCAATAAAAGGGAGCTGATCTGGTGGTCCCCTGTCAGAAAGAAACTGTACAACAGAAGGAGGTAACCTATGTGGAATAAGGTGAAGTCCCAAGACAAGAAATAAACCCTTATCAGCCTCAATGAATAGTTGAGATCCCTCATCAAATACTACAAAGTTAGCAGTGAGAGCAGACTTGGAGCACATAGTAAAGACAACCATAAGGCCTCATACAGTTATGTAAAGAATCTCCATGGCAATACCAAAAATTATTCTGAGCAATTAGACAACAGTACCACCCAGACTGAGCCAACAAATAATGCCAATATACTGGCTGGCATCCTGAGTGCAAACAGTACCCCTCACTCCCCCCAAAGGATCAATCACAATACCAATACACCACCGGGCACCCATTATTACTGTAGCACAGGTTACAACACCACTATCCAAGGCCAAGAATACAGTCTCTATGGGACCTGAGAATATCCATGGCTGTGTTCTACATGAACTACAGAGTGACCCGGCACCTTACCTGTATCCCCTGTTAAAGCACAACCTCACCTCAGGCTTTATCCCTACTGAATTGTGCACTGCTACAGTCACCCCTCCCCACAAATGAGGTGTAACTACAGACCCTGGAAAATATGGCCCCAACTGCCTGACAAGTCTGTTATGCAAAGCTATGGAATGCATCATCATGCACCTAATAAACATGGATATGGGAATCTGCAGACTCAGGATCCCACACAGTTTACATTTGTGAAGGGTAGGTCATACCTGCTCATTCAACCTCGTCAAACTCTTGCCATCAGTCACCTGAGCTGTGGATGAAGGCAAGGTGACACCTATGGTCTACATTGATATTTCCAAAGCCTTTCATAACATTCCCCACTCACTAAGTTTGGCATCAACCCCTATATCACTAGGTGGGAACAGAAACACAAACACAGGGGTAGATTAGACATACTGCTTTGAATTCCGAAAGATATGGCAGCTCGAATGTACGAGCCAACAAACCAAACCGAAAAATCCAAAATAGGATAAATGTCCACTTTATTCTACCACATGAACCAAAGCAAAACACGGTACACAAGTGTTGTTAACCTAGGTTTCGTCTTAATACTAAAGACTTCTTCAGAAGGTTCATGTGGTAGAATAAAGTGGACATTTATCCTATTTTGTTGGTTCCTACATTCGAGCTGCCATATCTTTCGGAATTTGAAGTGGTTGTGTGGTTCCTTAGTTTGTATTAGACATACTGCTGTCATACATTGAGACAGTTGCAGATGTCACTGGGTTTGTTGTAACATCCTTGATGAGGAATATGATGTCGATAATACCAATAGATGTGAGTAATTACTGACTACATTCCCCAGAGTCCACAACTGATATACCAAGGACACCAACTGTGTGGTGAACACACAAAACATGACAGGCAGACATGTGGCCAGTCTGTGGACAGTTTGTCAGTTGAGAGGTATATCAGAGACATATCACTGTGAGTCGTGACATCACACAGTAAATGCATCTGCACACAAACCCTGTCAAGCTATCAATCCACCATGTGTGTAAGAGCACTGATGACATAGAATATGTTCACAAATCTGGGGCTATGTCCCCCCATGTTGGTTGGCTGTCTCCACATGTCCTGTGATGTATTGCCACCCACTGTATGTGAATCTGTAGGCCACCACCTCTGTAATGTCCCTCACACAGGCAAGGAAATGGGGCAATGTACACATCAAAGAATGTCCCATATGTCAGAACTAGCAGCAGTGTCCAGGCTCACAGCACAGTACAATGTGGGCACCTACATAGTTGTATGGCTGTACCAATACCTGGCATTTGCACATCTATACAAAGGACAGACAGAAAGTAGATAGTCAACAGGTTATGCATTAGGATGAATGTATTGAAAGATACACGTCTGAAACTGAAATGTATGCCATTACTACATGACAGCAGTCACCAATGACATGTCCAAAGAACATAGTAGTCTACAATTAATATTAACATATCAGATCAATATCCAATAGGAAATACATATAAACATACAGCTCAAACATGTTAAACAAGATACTTAATACTAAGAGCCCAGCTTTGCATGCAGGGGTGTAAGGTTCCAGTACTACAATCTGCAATCTACTCTTAATTGAAAAAGCACTGTTAAAAGTTCTAACGCAATGATACCATATGTGTTAAACTATATCTGTCAACCAGTGCACTGTAGCTGGTTTAACATGCAAGTGTGACTGCATATAACTTGGGATACTACCCATGTATGAAACAAATCCAAAGGGAACAGATTCTGGTACTACCCATATAGAGCCAGGTGTCTCATACAGTATACTCACACTCCTTTCTACTGTAATTACACCACATACAAGCATTTATGTTGAGGAAATTACATTTAATTAAAATTAATTAAATTTTATCAGTCTGGAATGTTATCAGTGGTTACCAAGGCTAGGCTATGCTTAGCAGATGTAACCATTCGTTAAATGTAAATGCTAAGCAGATTTGCACACTGGTATGTGAAGCCTACATGGTGTAGGTGCTTATACATTTAACCATATGTTAGCACCGCTTACCATTGGGGAAAACCCGCACAAACCAGCCTTAATCATTCTCTATCCAACAGTCCTTGTTCTGCCTAGCAATGAATTAAACAACCCTTGTAGGTCTTAATCCTGGGACCTTGCACACCATAGCCACAGCAATTTACCACTAAGTTATCTGAGCAGTAGATAAGTTTGGTGTTTTCTCAAACATATGCAGCACAGTCATTCAACAGAAGGGAAAACGTATATATATATATATATATATATATATATATATATATATATATATATATATATATATATATATATATATATATATATATATATATATATATATATATATATATATATATATATATATATATATATATATAAATATATATATATACATATATATATATATATATATATATATATATACACACACACACACACACACACATATATATATATATATATATATACACATATATATATGTGTGTGTGTGTGTGTGTGTGTGTGTGTGTGTGTGTGTGTATACATATATATGTGTGTGTGTGTATATATATATATATATATATATATATATATATACATATATACATATATATGTGTATATATATATATATATATATATGTGTGTGTGTGTGTCTGTGTGTGTGTATGTATGTAGTACATTTGGACATCGGATCCACACTCTGAACCTCTCACTGCAAAATATCTGACCAAAGGCAGTGTAAATTGGGGTGAAGGGGCCCAAACTAGGGACCTCTTGTAATTATTGCCCTTATCCCTTCCTCCACAGCTAAATTTTTCTGCCTTGCAACAAAATAAGCAGTTCTTGCAAGCCTTGAATCCAAGATCCTGCACACCATAGCCACAACAAGCTACCACTAAGCTGTCTGAGCTGTAAGATAGTGGGATGATTTCTCTAAATTATCATGCAGAACAGTCAGTCTACCATAGGCAATGTACAATGTGTAAGCACTAAACATTCAAATGATACATACACACACACACACACACACACACACGTATATATATATATATATATATATATATATATATATATATATATATATATATATATAAATACTTCTAGATATATATATATATATATATAAGCAGAGTATATATAGAGGGTGCACAGAGTATCAAACAGCCATTATTGCTACAGATGCCAACTTTTCAAATGGCCAGAGTCTGATTCTTTCCTACATTCTTTCCTACAAATGAGAATTATTGCATGTAAATATATACCCACTCACAATGAAAAGGACATGACACCACACATTTTGCATACATACAAATATTTATTTGTGTACTATTTCAGTTGTTTATGCCATTTCTTACAGAATTTAGGTGTTTGAAATACATAATAACTGATTAATGCAACTCACAAAGAAAACACATGATACAGCAATCCCCCAAAATTAAGATACAATGCTGTCTAGGTTAAAGCCTTCAAGTTGTACAGCAGTAAACAGTACACTTGCCTTGAAGACAAAAATTGGTCAGCACTTAATTACAGATGTAGTTCAACAGCCTCCAATTACACTCTGTAGTCCACCCCCTAGGGGGAAAAGTATCAATTGTCGCAATGTAAATGTATTCATTACATTACAATGCTTAACTTAAAATGGCACTATCACACAATTGATTTCCCTGTTTTGTCACTCAGTGATGTGGACCAATGGCCAGAAGTCTTGGTATAACAGGTTGAGACGTATGATTGAGCTGCAAGACTGTAAACACAGTGTGCCATACTGACATAGAACACAAATGTATACCAGGTATCCCCTGAACATGTATATGTATGTGTATGTTCAGCTAAAAGGCACAGACGTAATAACTTGGGTCACAAGCAGTCCGGAAAATATGATGTGCATGTTGCACATGTGTAATATCACTGTCACTGCATGCAACCAAATAAAATGTGTACTGCTACTGATTGTTGCATTGCCATGACACTGATATGGGTACTACAGTAGGCATGCTTATAAGGTACTAATCAGAGAAGTGTATAGCTGTGTTATGACCCACAGTCCATGCCTACCACTGACAGCTATATCAACACCCATATACACTGGATATCAAAGTGTACACACCCCTGTTGAAATGCCAGGTATGTGTGCTGTATGCCAATGAGACCACAGAAAGTCATGTCAAAACATTTCTTACCTCAAATGTGACCCATAACCTGTACAATTCTATTGGAAGGTGAGCAACCATTGCCAAGTGAAGATGTGATATGACGTTAGAGTACAAACCAAGACAAATGGATGTTGTAATCATCTCAGCAGGTGTTTACACAACATATCAGTGTAAGGGTGTGCACACACATTCAGCTGCCTTACTGTACTGAGTATTAATTCCCATATGTTTTCACAGGACAGATTATGTTCCCTATTGAACTGAGCAGGCTATAGGTCACATCACAGGTGGGGATTGTGTTGACATGTGCTTTTGTGGGGTCATGTTTCAATTGCAAAACTACCATGCATTGTAACAGGGGTGTGTACACTTTATATCCATTGTAGCTATATGGAATCAGCAGTACCTGACCTGAACAACCAGCCTCCACCAACATTAGAGTAATACCACTTGGTGGACAGCAGCAAGACATAAAGCACATAATAGGTTGCTATAGTGGCTATACAGGGACACGTAGGTGCAGACCACTACATATTAGCAAGTGCACTTCTATCTGAGCAAGCATGGAGGTTCACAGGTGACTTCCTGTAAGGCTGACTATGACTAGAAATCAGACATATCCAAACCACTAAGGCCAATTGCAACCATGTCTCCACATATGTACACAGTCTCAGAGGCAGTAACACAAGTCAACCTGTACTGGGGGTAAATCACACCTCATACACACATGCCATGGATACAGGCAACCTGCATCAGACAGGATAGGTGGGAACAGTGCACCCTGTCACAGCATTTGTACAGGGGGATATGCACATCAACCACACTCCTGCCCGCATCAGTGGTGAGCATGTACATAATGCTGATTGATGGCAACAACAGCAAGTCTCCATGGGGCATGAGAACATCACAGTCTGCTGCCTACATGAACTAGGCATGTGCTCACATCCCCATCACACACTACATTCAAACACAGACTTGCCTCCATCTGCACTTCATCCACATGGAAGATGGCCGTTATCATCCCTCTACACAGAAATGAATGGAGAATCATGGATTATGCTATTAAGTGTCCAACATTGGGGAAACTGGACAGGTCAGGACCAGGAGTGTAATGCAAGATGTCAAAGCCATGATAGCTTACAGTGTTATGGTATAGTCTGAATAATTTGCAAGCAATATCTACTATTGATGTGCATGTGGACAACTGTATGAGGTCCTGTGACCTTTTTTCCTGTTTATGTCTTCCAGGTACAATGCCCCAGGAACGTTTGCCAGCATTCACGATCCTTGAGAATGACACAATTATCCAATTCATCATCCAGCATCATGGCATACTATTTAGCCACAGGGCAGAGGATCTGCAGGAGAGGACTGCCCTGTGGAACGAGCTCATCCACAGGGTAAATGATGTTGGCCTGCACAACCGAAATTATGAGCAGGTGCGGCATCGTTGCACTGATCTAATCCATTACGCCCATCAGCATACTGCTGCTGTTAGGAGGGACCAGCTAGCCACAGATGGAGGTCATGCCATCCAGCACCTATTGACACATGCTGTGGAGCTTCTCGACAGCCTTGGGGCACCTGCCCGCTTGACAAGCCAGCAGGCCGAAGACAGCATTGTGGAGGTGGCTGCCACCCACACAATGGATGAGGAGCATGCAGGTAAGGCCCAAGGGCACATTACTAGACCACTGTTACTTATCAATTTTTATCTGTAAAGTATCTAAATGCATATGTCAGCTAAGATAGTCTGTTGCTGGAGTGTAGTAATGAATAGACGTGTATATTCCTTAGTATTGTGGGTTTGTACTGTTGATGTGCTGAAATGTTGCTTCCACCCTGTACCAATGCTACAGGTGTGGCTACTGACATTACTTCTCTCATGCAACTATTTAGGTCCCTCTGGTATACAACTGGGGCAGCAGCTTGTAGCTGGTGAGTAGGGAGTTGTTTTGTTCAGGTTTGCCAATACACCGGCCATGTTATGGCCATGCTATTTGCCATGCACACATTTAACACATCTACCCATAATGCATGGTGTACATGTTCATTTTTGTTGGTGTTAACTGCACTGCTCCACAGTGGTCACCATGGTGGCATATCTGACGGGTATGTAAGATTCCTACAGTATACCTAACAAACTGTTAGTGCAAGATGCATGGACAGAGATGCACATAATGGTGGGACAAATGGCCTGCAGTAGGGACATATCTGAAACATTACCCTTATACAGTGGATACAACAGTTTATACACCATTACAATGGCAACTGTTCCTGATATAAACAATGGCAGACCATATTATCACATTCCACACCTTTTACAACCTGTAATGTGATCCTAACATGAGCAATGAATGTGTAATATGGAATCCTATGTTAGGACAACAAATATGAGGAATGCAAACCTTACCAAACACTGGAAGCATATGTGTGCACACACTCCAAATAACATATTGTGGAAGCAGCTTGTGATGTACTGACTGCATTCACTTTTCTTGAGTACACACCTGCCACCAAGTAAAGGGCCTCAATGTCACACCAAGTAGTGGTTGCTGTCCAAGAAGTATGTCCATGACATTTGCCCACTCTCCTGCAACAGAGGCAACCATGGCTTGCACACATCTTACAAACCATGAGATTGATCCCATATCCGAAAGGTAGCACTCAAGAGTGGGAAAAGTAGCCTTACCTCACCATTGCATATACCATATCAAACAGTAAAAGACAGTCATCTATGTGTGTATGAACTATGGGACAACATTGATGTAGAAAGTAAACAGATGCCCATCCAAAACAGATGACAAATCATGTTTCAAACTGGTCATGGAGGCTGCCCAGAAACATGCAGCAACACTGAGTTACCTGTAGGAATGTCTAGCAAGTCCTGTCTGTGCAGTACCTGTGTCGACAATTGCCTGGATTCTGCATAAGTGTGGCTTATGGGTTAGGGTAATCAGATGGAAGAGTTGTCCCACATGAAACATCATCCAGGGCTCTGTACAGGTAGCATAAGCATAACATCAAGTCTCCCAAAGGCATGTGTTGCAATGTGTAATGGTGTCATGAGATCAAGGATGAAACCTACAGACAGTATTAATAAAGATACGTGTGGTGCACAAGCAACACCTCACTCCACCTCAGGGCCACCATCCCCAATTTTCAGTTTGCTGGTGCCAGTGTACACCTTTAGGGTTGCTGTTCATTAGCTGGAACTAGGGCGGTAGACATGGTGATTGGAATTTGGAACACTGCAAAATAACACTCATGTGTGGCCCATAGTTTTCAGACATCTGCAATAAGTCTAAGGATGGGGAGGGGTGTCAGCCTGAAACACAACAGTGAACTGAAGGATACATCCAAAGCTCTCTAAGAATGGCTGTATCTGAACACAGTCAATGTCATGAATTCTGCCAGACATAACCCAGACTCTACAGTAATAGTGAAGCCACTGTGTGACCTCCAAGGGTTGTGCACATGAGCTGACCTTGCAATCTGGCAGAGTTGGGGGACCTTTGTAGGGCAGAGTGACCAAATAATGGCAAGTGAAGATGGGTCATGCTAGTATAAACCTTCCAGGAATAGTGACTGCTGTAGTTCACCTAACAGGTTTTTCAACAAACCATCATGTTAAGGGTGTGCACACCTATGTAACCCACATGTTGTATGCATCTCATTCAGCATCTGCATGACTAACACATTTGTTTGATACTGCATTGGATTGCACAGGTCATATGACAGATATCAGGTGTGTGTAATGTTAACAAATGCAGTATTGTGGTCTCACTGCATATCATCGAAGAAACTGGCATGTCAACAAGGGTGTGTACACTATTCATATCCACATTAAGCTTTGAAAGTTGTCATTGTAACTAGATGTTATTGCACATACATGCACTGCTGATGAGGAGATCTGAAAAATCAAAGGTCAGGCATTAATTATTGACATCAGTCCTCATATCATCCCAGGTATGTGTCAGACAAACACATAGGGGATGTGAGCAACAGAGCAAGTATAACTGCCACACATATACGCATTCAGCAATGGTGTGTACACTTGTGTGGTATGGTGCACAGTACATGCCAGTGTGCTGTACAAGTGCACAGCAGTTCTATGAACATGGGTGCATTGTGTTCCAGGGGAAGGGGTATCACCTACTAACACAACTCATACATCACAGAGATGTATAATGTTGGTAACAAGGATTGATTATGGCTGCAGTGCATGCTGTTGAGTGCCATATGTCATGCATGTTGACTGTTGGGTAATGAGAGGTTTGTGTAATATCCTTGTGCCACCTCACCTGTAAGTGTGTGTGTGTGTATGTGTGTGTGTGTGTGTGTGTGTGTGTGTGTGTGTGTGTGTGTGTGCGTGTGTGTGTGTGTGCGTAGAAGTAAACCATAATGTGCAGGTCTTAATTTGCATTTCTTGTCTGTCCCTCACAGGTGGTGAGATGGGTGAAGGTCCCTCCTGCAGGCAAACTGATGTTAGTAGCCATACAGACTCTGACAATGATGATAAGCATAGTGAGGCACAGGCAGGGTTGTCAGAAGCTGAATCTGTGCCATTGGTTGACATCCCACTTTTATCCACCCCATCCCCGCACACAGTCACAATGCCCATACATACCCCATCACCAGTGGCCATAGAATAGGGACAGTTGGCAGGTGGTGGCATGTGACAGGAAAGTATAGTGACTATGGCAAATGTGTCTGTACACAACAGCCATAGCCAGATGACCAGCGAGGTCCCACACATGCAGATGTACAGGGGTGCTCATAGGAGGACTGCTGGCCATCATGCCCCTGGCAGAAGTGCCACAGCAAGTGGCACCAGACACATGTTTTGGGACATCTTGGAGGCACAGGCATGTATGGAACATTACACCAGAGATAGTCTGAGGCTGCAGAGGGCTACTCTTCCTGCTGTATGTGACTACATCCGTGATCTATCAGATGCCTGCCATTATTTTGCAGAGGTCATGGATAGATAGTTGAGTGAGATGGTGGAATCCTCAACTGTGTGGTGTCTGTAGTAGAGCATGTGGTGGAAGTAGGGTGCTGGCCATGTGGACAGAGGTCAGCAACACCAACAGGTGGAGGTCTACGTGGACATGCAACATCTCATGGCTGCTCCTGTAGTGGCAGTAGCAGCACTAGCACTGCAGGGGGATGTTGTCCACAATACAACGGGTCACGTACACGTGGTCCTGGCTGGTCCCAATAGGGATGCGGATCCAGCGGACAATTATCATCAGAGGAGAGTACCATATCTGGGCTTCTGCCTGCTAGTGCCTATGCAACCCCTGGCAGGTGCAGTTCTCATGTCCGTGGCAGAACAAGGTGAACTGTACACCCTGCCATGTATGGTCCACAGCTGTCCAACCTACACCTGTGTAGGGCAGCCACATGGCAGAACTGTGCGCATACATACACACACACATCACTAATACAGCTAGGGCACCTCCATACCTACACATACCACATCTGCACAGGCCATTTAATAAAGAACCCCCTAACCCATATACATGATATCAACCAAATGGCTCAGCTTAGGCCTCTGACAAACCCACACCACACCCTGTGCATATGATGATACCTGTGCCACAACCCTGTCATCCATTCCATCGATGCAGGGACATGCTAATATGGCTCTGATGCACAGGGTGAATGTACTGAAGTTTAGCAATGTAATGCTGTTTAATGTGTTGTCAGCTGGAATGTTTAATGCTTACACATCAAGGTGTTTAGATGTCCAGCCATGATGCATTATAGCTGTTATTAACACTGACTGATTTTGGTCTCCATAATGTATTCTGTTTGTGTTCTAGGTGTGTCAGGAGGATGTTGGTCTGCTGTCCTTTCCTACAAGGGGTGTGGCACTGTGGTGACACATTGACTGTGTCATATTCCAGGTACAGCTGAACACAAGTAACAGGTCTGTATAACAGTTACTGCATGTGCCACATGGCTGATAGGTCTGAGGGGTGTATGCAGGTGAGTGCATGGTGACTGATGTAAGCAGCTCTTCTACAGTGGACAATGGTAAGTGTACTGGGTTGCACACACCAAATGTTTGTGAATGACACACACAGAGGCTTTTGTGTTGATGCAATACACAGAGAATACTGTTCACATGGATGTACTTCATTTTGCAGAAAACTCATTTTGGCCTATGTAATTCCACCAAGAGCAAACTGGCAAAAAAAAATCACATCAGTAACTAATCAGTCCGCTAGTTTAATGTCATTGAAAATGGTACTTGCAGGGTATATGTCCTCTTCCCCAATGTATTGCAATCCTGGAGTTGGTCAACACTTTGGAGGGTATGTGGTGGCATAAAACCACACATAATGTGATTAACAGCTACTTAACCTCTTAACATAAACTGTACAGTATAACAGCACACTAAGCGGGGGATATGCACAACAATAACCCCAATGTGGGTGGCTGTGCCCACAACAACCACACCCAATTATATATACCAACTCCAGTAACACTGTACAGTTGTCAGTGGGAAAGAGGGTATTTATACATCCAGTACTAGTTTTGCTGGAATAAATTTCCACAAGATGATTGCTTTGCAAGTTAGTTCTTGGACAAATGATCTCCTGGGAAATATATTTTCTAAAAACTGAAGTAGATCCCTTCACATACACACACACTTACTTGGTAACACTGAGAGTAGAACCCCTACCTAGGTATTTATTGCTACTAATGTGTTTGACCTTAATTGCACACACCACAGAGCTTGTACAGTGAGGTGTGTCCCGAGCTTCCTGTAAAGTGAACAACATCACCAAGCCTTATAAAGTATGGTAATGGGGGATGTATTGGGTGTTACTGGACAATACATAGTATAACATAATGTCATATACACATTTGACAGACCTGTGAGTCCATACTGTTACAGAGTTTTTGCACACAGCACATACATCATTGGGCTGGATAGTGGCATCAGTTACCTGTATGGTTGATGGTGACAGTGGTCCTTATACAGTGGACCTTGGGACATGTACTGGGGGTATCATGGTGTAAAGACAGTATACACATCAACCCCACCCCACATTGGATATTGTACTCACTTGTACTGCTGGGTATACTGCTTTGACATACCCACAATCACACATTGACCAGAACTGCAATACAAACCCTTGTCTATCTAATTATTGCTACTACAAGGATATGCATTTATTGCACATGCCACAGGGATAGTAGGGTGAGGGTTTTGTCATGGCTCTCCTAATGTCAGCAACATCACCATCCCTTATAATGTATGGCAAGATTTAGTGTATTTGGAGAATGTGGCCTCAGAATGGTGTCTCCTACAAATATGCACACTCACCCACAATTGCACACACACACACACACACACACACACACACACACACACACACACACACACACACACACACACACACACACACATTTGACAGGACTCGGAGGGTAACCCACACCTATCTACTCATTTGTAGAACAGTGTCATGCTGGTACTTCAAGCTCCAGGTAGCCCATAGGGTAAAGAGTGTCACAAGGTACATTTAATGTGAACTACAGCAGCAGCCCTTACTATGTATAGCAATGGGAGGTGTAATGGGTGAGAAGGCCCTCAGAGCATTTTCAACTACACGTTTACAAACACACAGACACTGTTATACTCAGTCATGCACACAGACACATTTATCAGTACTGAGGTCCATAGGTGCAGGTGTTCTTAGGTGTGTACTAGCCTAATGTCCATACAGAGATGAGAAGCGTAGGGCATGTGAGTACACTGGTATCATGCCACCTGACATTTGTCAGCAGGCCATCTATCAACTGATGTCACTTGAGTAATCCCCAGGGTGTCAGTTAAATTCAACATCCACTCATCTGGCTTTCTCTTGAAGAGGGCCAGTGAGGTGCTCCAATTGACATGTATGCAACATATATTCATAACATGACCAGTGTCTAGGTTAGGGACCTGTACGCAAACATGTTCTGTTGACTGTGGTAGTCTGGTTGAGGTATCTATGGCACGTGGTGAATACAGAGTGGGGTTTCCAAGCTGTGGCATTCATAACACAGCTATGCAGACATGTCAGTGTCAGTCAATCAGAGATTACCTGTAAGTAGCCAAGATGAATACCTGACATCTGCAGATCTGTACAGAGGACAGACAGAAAATAGTTAGCCAACAGGTTATGCATTAGGATGAATGTATTGACAGATAGATGTCTGAAACTGTTAGGTATGCCATTACTACATGACAGCAGTCCCCAATGACACGTCCTAAAAACATGGTTGTCTACAGTTAATATCAACATATCAGATCACTATCCAACAGGAGATACTTAAAAACATACAGCTCAAACACCAAGAACACGATAGTCAGTACTCAGAGTCCAGCTTTGCATGCAGGGGTGTATGGTTCCAGTACTACAATCTGCAATCTACTCTTACTTGGAAAAGCGCTGTTAAAAGTAGTAATGTAATGATATAATACATGTAAGTAAGACTATGCATAACCTGGAATACTACCCAAGTATGAAACACATACAAAGAGAAAAGATTGTGGTACTACCCATGTATACTCAGGTGTCCCATACAGTATACTCACACCCCTTGCTACTGTAATGACAGCAAATAGAAGCATGTTATGTACACAGAATTAAATACACTTATTAAAGATGTCATTACCGTGCTATTTTATCAGACTTTAATGTGATCACTCGTTATCAGGGCTGAACTCTGCTTAGCAGGTCTAAACATTGCTTAAATGCAAATGCTAAGCAGATTTGTGCACTGGTAAGCGAAGCCTACACAGTACGAGCACCTATTAGTTTATCCATACATTAGCACTGCTTACCATTGGGCAAACCCACTTAAAGCTGCTGAAAACGGCCTTAACCACTCTGTATCCAACATCCAACAGTCCTTGTTCTGCCCAGGACACTCTTGACTATAGTCACAACACTTAACCACTAAGCCATCTGAGCTGTAAAAATGTCTGTTGCTTTTTCAAATATATAATTCAGTACACATGCTGGATAGTAGTGAACAACTACTACAATTGTTTACTACTTGTTAGTGAAAATAGTGTTGAATCAGTCATGTTTTTATATCTAAATATGCACATAGATAAATATGGTGGGATACATCTGAGAAGGTATATAAGACACTCATGTTTACACATAAGGATATGGATATATATATATATATATATATATATATATATATATATATATATATATATATATATATATATATATATATATATATGTGTGTTTTTATATATATATATATATATATATATATATATATATATATATATATATATATATAATCTATATGTATATATATGTATACACATGTACATATGCACACACACACACACACACACACACATATATATATATATATATATATATATATATATATAAAAAACATATGGCCATAACATGTAATGAAGTCATACCTTAGCACCATAACTCTCAACCTCTTAGTGCAAGGGAACGTAATGTAAGCAGTGCAGTTATAAATGTAGAATGTTGCTACAGTAACAGGGGTTGTCTCAGCTTACATGTTGTGAAGGAAGGCTTTTCTGAAACTGACATGTACGCCATCAGTTACTGACAGACATTATAAAATTATCATAGTGAAGTACCACACAAATCACAGTAATGATTCTGTGGAATACAGCAGAAATATGAGCAATAAATGTGGACAGTCTGAAACAATCTGGTCAATCGAGAAGTAGTAAAACCACAAGCTGCAGAAAAATAATGCAAAAAAACAGCAAAATGTGTTGAGAAAACCACTTTATAAACCACAAAACAGCAAAGCTTTTGGGTAGAACCCTTCCTCAATACTATTACATATATTAAAAAACCAATTAGGTTTAAATACAAGTCAAAATAATCACATGACCAGCAGTCCAAAGATCATATGACAAGAAACAAACAAATACACATAAGTAAGAAATCAAAACACATCAAAGAATATATATAAAAAAATAACATTAAAATCTAACAACGTAATTTAGTTTGTTGTAATTTAATAAGAACAGGTTTCAATGTAACCATGGAATTTAGACCTGGGGGTAATCAGAAGCAAGTCTGAATATCCACTCATATTCCTTAATCTCAAGTAAATTATTAATATCCCCACCCCTTAATGTTATGTGTAAAACATTTATAACCCTAAATGTAAACCTATGGTCAGTGCCAGATTCTGCTATATGTTTATATAAAGCATTCTTATCATTGGTTCTCCTAATCTCTGATTTATGCTCAATGAAACATCCGTTTTATGTGGGGAAAACAACCAGGAAGCTAAAAGAGCATATCGTTGAGCATAAATCAGAGATTAGGAGAACCAATGATAAGAATGCTTTATATAAACATATAGCAGAATCTGGTACTGACCATAGGTTTACATTTAGGGTTATAGATGTTTTTCATATAACATTAAGGGGTGGGGATATTAATAATTTACTTGAGATTAAGGAATATGAGTGGATACTCAGACTTGCTTCTGATCGCCCCCCAGGTCTAAATTCCATGGTTACATTGAAACCTGTTCTTATTAAATTACAACAAACTAAATTACGTTGTTGGATTTTAATGTTATTTTTTTATATATATTCTTTGATGTGTTTTGATTTTGTACTTATGTGTATTTGTTTGTTTCTTGTCACATGATCTTTGGACTGCTGGTCATGTGATTATTTTGACTTGTATTTAAACCTAATTTTTTTTAATATATGTAATAGTATTGAGGAAGGGTTCTACCCGAAAGCTTTGCTGTTTTGTGGTTTATAAAGTGGTTTTCTCAATGCACTTTGCTGTTTTTTTGCATTATTTGTCTGCAGCTTGTGGTTTTACTTATATGTTCTTTGCTGTTTGTTTGGGAATACCTGAAGAGTCGTTTGCAGTCCTTTTATTCGTTATTGATATGGAAGCATCAAAGATTGTGAATTCAGTCAGGTCTCTTTTAATAAATGAGACCAATCCTTTGTTGCAGTTTGCTTCTACTGCATGCCCTGATATGGAAAATGATGGTTGTTTAAAGACTGAGAATAGAATACTTTGGATTTTAATAAGAAAATACAACTACTTGAAAGAAACATAGGTGCTTTTAAGCACCTGCAATGGCAGCATTTCAGTTTCTCTGCATATCTGAATAGAGGCATTGTATCACGAGGTTTAAGAATTCTTAAAATGCCCTTATATGGGAATGCCTATCCAGACCTATTAAAACAATGACAGCAATTGAACATTAAACTGGGCTTAGACTATATGACTCTTATGAATGACTTTTTTTCAATTACTAAAAATGAATTGAATGAAGAGATAATGACTATGGAGAATGACATCATGGATATGCCTATTTTTGCTAATATGGTGAACGTTTACCAGCAGATGCTTGATAGAATGCAAACCTTGGAGGATCGATTAGAAGCAACTAAAAAACGTAAGTTGATGCGAGATGTAAATGATTTTCAGAGAGGCCATATTTTTTCTTGGCCGAAAACTGACTCTTTTATTCGTTTTAATAATAAACCTCGTGGCCAGAAAGTGGCGTTGGATACATTGGATGATTTTCATCAATCCGTGCCAGTTAATTCACAGAACCAGGAACCGTCATCTATAAACTTATTGAACCACGTGACTGAGAGCATGCCTATTATGGTGACATCAGCAGTGACTGGCCCAAGCGTATGTTCGCATAGGAGCGAGGAAGATAAGCAAAATGGAGATACACACACACATGTGAATTGTGGTAAGAAAACCCAACAACTTACACTAAATATTTCAAATAAACGGTTTCAATTAGATCAACCGGAGACTATTTCTGAGCGGTCGACTCCTAGGAGCAATTCGATAACAAGACAAGCGATGGTTCAGAGTAAACAAAAGAATTATAGCCCTTTAGGGCAAGGCAAAATGAGCCAAAAGTGATGGAAGGTACTTTAAACTTATCAGCCTTTGTTTTCAAGGCTGCTCATTACTCCCTTCTACATAAGGGTCTTAATTTTATACCAATGGCTAGTGATGATTTAGTTACTGCCCTTACAGATCTTAAACAATTTGTTAGGAATGTTAACCTGAAGGTTTTGTTTGGTAATTCTCTTTCTGCTCAAACATGTTGTAAATGATGCAGTACATTTATACCTGCCAGCATACCTGTGTTAACTACCTACCATGATTTATGTGAGATGGAACTGAAATGTTTATATTCTGACCATGTAAGGCTGAGGCACTTTAATTTAACTTATGATGAACATGTAGCCCTAAAAACACTACAGGCTAATAATGACATAGTTATCAAGCAAGCTGATAAAGGGGGTGTGGTGGTACTTATGGACCGGAGTAGTTATGTATCTTCTATCTCCACCATGCTTGATGATGTTAATGCATTTAAACATATTACACTTCTGGATGTTAAGAAGTGTATAAGTTCTTTAAACATGATGATTTATGACCTGCAAATTAATGGTGATATTAGATTAGATTTATTTCATTTTTTTAATGTTCCATGCCCTGTAATACCACACTTATACGGTCTTCCTAAAATACATAAGTCACTGTCAGACCCCCCCCCATGAGACCCATTGTGTCTGGTGGTGGTTGGCTGACTGAACCAATTTCCATCTATCTACAGAAACAATTACAACCATTCTTATTACAGTGCTGTAATGTTTTGCGAGATACCACAGATTTTCTATCAAAGCTATGATATTGGTATAATAATTTAGATGATGGTCTTTTAAGACAGGGTGTTTTATTTGTAACATTAGATATTACATCTTTGTTTACTGTAATACCAAATGAGTATGGTATCGAATCAATAAGAGAATTTTTGACTTCACAACCCTCTTTAACAGCAAGATATGTGGAAAATATTTGTTTTCTCTTGGATATAGTTTTAACCAATAATATATTTTTATTTGATGAACAGCTTTATTTACAATTGACTGGTCTAGCTATGGGCACTTCGGTGGCCAACACTTATGCTAATCTGGTACTACACCAATGGGAGAAAACTTATATTTGTAGTGATGCAAATCCTCTGAATAGTAATGTATGTTTTTATCAGTGTTTTGTAGATGACTGTTTTATGATCTGGAAAGGGTCTTTGACTCAACTTAGTGAATATGTGGATTATTTGAATACAGCCACGAATTTTCTGAAATTCAAAATGGATTTATCAGACAATACCATTGTTTTTTTTTAGATGTTAAGATACAATTATTAGAAGGATCTATCTGCACAAGTGTTCATAAAAAGGAGGTATATGCTGGTAGATATGTTCATAACACCAGTATACATGCCCCACATGTCTTTAAAGGTATAGTGACATCACAGTTTAGTAGAGTTAGTAGGCTGAACACTGAGGATATATGTTTTAATATACAGCTTGATGAAATGATGGATGACTTTCTGAGCAGTGGTTATGATCCAAAATTGTTATTGGATTTGAAAGCTAAGACCATAGCTGATAGAAAGACAAAATTAAAACCTATTTTTTTGTTAGATGATGATTATAATCCTAGCTGCATAGAACATCAAGATTCTATAATTAGGTATATTACTTCTTATAATACCAAGAGACATTTGGTTAATCAGATCATACAGAGAAATTGGGTTGTATTGATGGCATTCGCTGATGTTAAGGCTGTTTTGGGTGATAGACCATATTTCTCATATAGAAATATGAAAACCCTAAAAAGTAAACTATGTTATAAAGATTTTAATAGACCTTTGAAATGGGCTGTTTTCATTAAGTCAGGTACTTATAGATGTATGAATTGTACCTGTTGTTCAGATATTACTAGTGTTAATAGTAATGTGTTTAAACATCCCGTTACTGAAAAAATATATAGGTTTGATTTATCATCTACATGTATCAGTACCAATGTGATCTATCTGGCAACCTGTGTTATGTGTTCCTCGTTTTATGTGGGGAAAACAACCAGGAATCTAAAAGAGCGTATCATTGAGCATAAATCAGAGATTAGGAGAACCAATGATAAGAATGCTTTATATAAACATATAGCAGAATCTGGTACTGACCATAGGTTTACATTTAGGGTTATAGATGTTTTACACATAACATTAAGGGGTGGGGATATTAATAATTTACTTGAGATTAAGGAATATAAGTGGATACTCAGACTTGCTTCTGATCGCCCCCCCAGGTCTAAATTCCATGGTTACATTGAAACCTGTTCTTATTAAATTACAACGAACTAAATTACGTTGTTAGATTTTAATGTTATTTTTTTATATATATTCTTTGATGTGTTTTGATTTTTTACTTATGTGTATTTGTTTGATGTTCTTCATCTCACATTGCTGCAGTCCTTACACTTGGGTAGTCCGCTGTCCTCGGTCGGCCCGAATATCAAAGTATAAGGCTGACGTCGGTCAAGGCGCATTTGACTGACATCAGGATGTCAGGGTACAAATATCCTCAGTCTTTTTGCCGCATGGTCCGATGCAGAAGCAGCATTGCAAGTGCGGTTGGCGTTCTGAGATTTTTCGATTTTGAAGTTTCAGACCGAGTTCAAAGTTGGCTAAGTACCCGTTGGGAATATTTTAGTTTTTCTTGCCTCAGTTATTTACCGGATGTCAGAAAAAGTCAATAATTGCATTTCTTGTGGGAAACAGATACCACATAGAGATTATCATACTTTGTGTATTCCTTGCTTAGGGCCTGAGCACGACGTTGTTGGCTGTCGCTCTTGTGCTAGATTTAATAACGCACTATAAAGAGAAGGTTGGATTGTGCAAGGTTAGTCTTTGGGAAGCGGTGTAATTATAAAATGCCGTCGGATGCTCCGGCCGCTTCTTCAAGAAGTGCAAGGACAAGGCAGTTAAGCCTAGGCTAGAAGAACCATCTGTACCGGACGCCGGTTCTTTAGAGGTGTCGGTGGAGCCGGTGGCTCCACGGAGGTTTCTTTGTGTTCCCAGGGTGAGACCTTATTATTGCAAGATGTGGCCTCTCAGGAGGCAAGTCAGGCTGAGGGGCTTCTCAGGTTACTATTCTCCCTCCCTTCCTAGGGTGGCTAGGCCCTCTCCTTCTGTTTCAAGGCTTCTCCCAGGGGCAGGCCAGGTTTGGCTTCAGTTGGTGTACCCCTAGCTCTTCAGGTACTGTGCCCAAGAAGCATATGCTTAAAATGGCAGAAGATTTAATTACTTTAATTAGGGTTCTATGCCCCTCCTGATAAGAGACCTAGGATGGAGCCTGAGCTGGGGGTTTTGAGCAGGCTTCAGATGTTTCAGAGTCTTGGCTGAAGACTTGCTGGAGTATTCTCCTTATTCTGATTCTGATGTGGATGATTCTACTCCTTCTGCTTCTCCTCCTGAGGATTTTTCTTTTCAGAAACTCTTCATTCCATGAGGGAGCATTTTAAGTGGGAAGGTCAGGACTTCTCTGATTCCAGGAAAAGGCTTAGGAATTTTGTTTTTACCCCAGCATAGGCCTTTGGCTATACCTCCTGTTTTGGATGTAGTAGAAGATGTCTTTACAGAGGCTTCTCTTAATCCTGATTCTTTGCCTCCTGCTCCTGTTAAGCCGGATAGTTATTACAGGGTGCCTGAAGCTCATAAGTATCTTTTAAGAGTCCTAGGGCTGACCCAGAAACTGTTAGTCAGGGGCCTAAAGGTGTTAAGGCTTCTGTTGTTAAGAATCCGGTTCCTGCAGACAAAGAGGCTAGGGCCTTGGATAGATGGGGAAAGAAAATTTATACTTCTTCCACTCTGGCTATGAGGGCTTTGAATTGCCAGTTTCACATGTTGAAATACCAGAACTATCTCCTTTCACAATTAAAGTCTAAGGTTGATGCTCTGGCAGTAGGTATTGATTGTAAAGAGTTGCAAGATTTAGTGCATGTTTCTGAACAGGTGGGTAAGCATTCTTTGCAATGTGGTTTTGATGCTGTACAGGCCTCGTCTAGGGTGGCTGCCACTGGGTCAGTTCTTCGCAGGCATGCCTGGCTCGGGATCAGAATTTGTCTGATCATGTTAAAACGAGGATTTTAGATGCTCCTTTGCAATCTGACGTGTTGTTTGGTCCTCCTGTTGAGACAGTTTTAAAGAAAATGGAGGACAAGGCTAAGTCTATGCAGACTGTTAAAGATTTTTTGCAGGTCCAGCCTCCAAAGTTTAGTAGAAATTGGCCTGCTAAGGGGTGGACGTATCCTTCTTATGATTCCCAGTCTAGGGGTAGATCTAGGCGTGGTAGGGTAGAGCTCAGGGCTCTTTCAGGCCTAGAACAGGGAGTTCTCCTGCACAGTCTTGGTGAGGGCAGGGGTCAGTCCTTTCGTAAACAGACCCAATGACCTACCTTTTCAGCTGCCAGAGCCTTCTCGTCTGGCAGCACCTTTGGGAGGAAGGTTGGCACTTTTCAAAGAGAATTGGAGTTTAATTACCCAAGACAGATGGGTATTGGATATCATACACCACGGCTACAGGTTTTATTTCCATACCTTGCCTCCTTTCAAAGGCATGCCAGATGTTCCTCCTCAACAAAGAATAGAGGCGCACAAGCAAGTTTCTCTGTTGCTCCAAATAGGGGCCATACAGCCGGTCCCTATGCCAGAAGTGGGTCTAGGTTTTTATTCTCGCCTGTTCCTAGTACCAAAGAAGGGGAACACGTGGAGACCAATTTTGGATTTATCTATCCTCAACACTTATCTGGATATTCCCAAGTTCAAAATGTTGACGTTGCAGCAGCTTTTACCTCTGTTGGGCAAAGATCATTGGATGGTAACTTTGGATCTCAAGGAGGCTTACCTTCATGTTCCTATCAGACTAAGTTGCAGGAAGTATCTGCGAGCTGGGACTTCTCACTATCAGTTCTCTGCATTGCCCTTTGGCTTATCTACTGCCCAGAGTATTCACGAAAGTTCTGGCTCCAGTGATAGCTTTCTTCAGGCTAAAGGAATACAAATCTATCCTTATTTGGACGACTGCCTGATTCTGGCTCAAGGAAGGAAGAGCTTCTTCATCATTTGGAATATGTGATAGCAGTGCTAAGATGCCTAGGGTATTCTGTGAACGAAATAAAGTCCAGTCTAGTACCCTCTCAGGACATGTGCTTTCTGGGTGTGAGACTGAATACAGCATTCCAGATGGCCTTTTTAACCCCGGACAAACAAAAGAGTCTATCCCTTTACTTCCATCAACTATCTCATCAGTCCGTGCTGACTGCAAGGACAGTCCTTCAAGCATTAGGGTTCATGGCATCTTGTATTCTGGTGCTTCCCAATGCCAAACTGCATATGAGGAAGCTACAATGGTATCTCAAAATGTATGGACACAGCACTGCCAGGATCTGGACACTGTCATTCAAATAATACCTTGCATTCAAAAGGAATTTTTGTGGTGGGCTCAGGAATGTCACCTAAACAAGGGACTCTCTGTGACCCGGCCAGAGGCGAGTCAGATTTTAACGACAGATGCCTCAGACAAAGCTTGGGGAGCTCATCTAAATGGAAAGTGGATACAAAACAAGTGGCCTGTCAGACTACAACATCTACATATCAACATGAAGGAGATGTTAGCAGTCCAGTTTGCATTAATAGCTTTCAAGGAATTACTTCTTCCAGGGCAGGTGTTGATTCTAACAGACAACACAACTGTCATGTGGTACATCAACAAGCAAGGGGAACATTCTTATCCTCTATGCAGGCAAGCAATGATTTTGTGGGAGACTGCTCTCAGTTTACAGCTCAATCTTCATAAGGTTTCTGCCAGGAGCACAGAACTCCTTAGCAGATGTGTTGAGCAGACAATTATGGATCCCCACGAGTGGAAATTGGATCCTCATGTATTTCAGAAATTGACAGTGTCATGGGGAACTCCAGACATAGATCTGTTCGCTTCTCCACTGAACCATCAGCTGCCAAAGTTTTGCACAAAAAGGTTTCATCCCACAACTTGGAGAGTGGATGCTCTTTCTTTCAATTGGAGCAATCTTCATGTGTATGCTTTTCCTCCTCTGCCTCTCCTCCCAAAGGTACTTCTAAAGGTCAGACAGGACAAGCCAAGGATGATTTTAATAGCTCCAGATTGGCCTCGACAGCACTGGTACCCATTATTGAGAAGCCTGGTATGGAAGCCTCCATGGCCTTTGCCTTGATTCCACACCTGTTGTCACAGGAGGACAGCCATTTGCTGAATGTCAAACTTCACTCTCTTCACCTAACAGCCTGGCATATTCTGTTTTGAACCATAGAGGGTCTCAGCTTCCAACAAGTTTTGAATGTGATTTTGGAAGCTAGAAGGCCTAGTACAAGGAAAGTGTACGCAGATAAATGGAAGAGATTTTTATTTTGGAGTGCAGCAAAGATTTTGATGTTTCTGAGCCTAATTTGAGTGTGGCTCTTCAATATCTTACTGAGTTATTGGACAAAGGTTTGTCTTTCTCTTCTATTAAGGTTCATGCTGCAGCAATTTCGGCTCACTATGATTGTGACCCACCATTGTTTTCTCATCCTTTGTTCAAGCAATTTCTTAGAGGGCAAAGAATATAAGACCCCCACGAAGAGCTCCTACTCCTGCTTGGGATCTCAATTTTGTATTGGAGAAACTCACTCTACAACCTTTTGAGCCTGCAGCTACTTCTGAGTTGAAATTTTTATCATGGAAGACTGCTTTTTTGTTGGCAATTACCTCTGCAAGACGGGTTTCTGAATTGCAGGCCCTTATGGCGGTTGAGCCTTTCTTGATTTTCCATAAGGATAGGGTATCATTACTAATCCTTCCTTTATGCCTAAGGTGGTTTCTAGTGTGGCTTTAAACCAAACTATTCATTTGCCTACTTTGTATGCAAATGCCCAAAATAGAAGGGAAAAGATTTTGCACACTTTAGATGTACACAGGCAGTTGTGTTATTATTTGGACAGAACTAAAGGGTTCAGGCAGTCTCAGCAGTTGTTTGTTTCTTTTGCTTTGAGTTCTCAGGGCAAGCCTGTGTCAAAACAAACTATTTCTAAGTGGATTGGGTTTTGCATTGCTTTCTGTTATTCCCATCATGGCAAGGAAGTTCCAGCTGGGATTAGGCCTCATTCCACTAGGGCTACTGCCACTTCAACAGCTTTTTGAGGGAGTGGCAACCAAGGATATTTTGGAGGCAGCTACTTGGAGTTCGGTGCATACTTTCTCTAGGCATTATCACCTGCCACTTTACTCTAAATCCAGGGCTGGTTTTGCCACTGCTGTTTTGCAGGGCATTTTGGCAGCTCCTGCTTCCTTGTAGTTAGCCATCCTCCCTTACCTCTGCTTTGGGATTCTACCCAAGTGTAAGGACTGCAGCAATGTGAGATGAAGAACATAGTACAGTTTTGTACCTACCATAAATGTAGATGTTCGAGATCCACATTGCTGCAGTCCCTCCTTCCCTCTGCAGTTAGAGGTGGTTGTGTGGGTTGGGTTGTACATATTGTGTATATTGTATATATTGTACATATAGTTAGTGCAAGGGTGGTTGGTTGGTTGTTTGCTGTCTTTTGGTTTTGACCTTTATTTTTAGGGTCTTCTGACATCTGGGGCAAGAAAAGACTGAGGATATGACGTCGGTCATGCGCATTTGTACCCTGACGTCCTGATGTCAGTCAAATGCGCCTTGACCAACGTCAGCCTTATACTTTGATATTCGTGCCGACCGAGGACAGCGGACTACCCAAGTGTAAGGACTGCAGCAATGTGGATCTTCGAACATCTACATTTATGGTAGGTACAAAACTGTACTTTTCTTGTCACATGATCTTTGGACTGCTGGTCATGTGATTATTTTGACTTGTATTTAAACCTAATTGTTTTTTAATATATGTAATAGTATTGAGGAAGGGTTCTACCTGAAAGCTTTGCTGTTTTGTGGTTTATAAAGTGGTTTTCTCAACGCACTTTGCTGTTCAGTCGAGAAGTATACACAGAACTCCTTAGTGCAAGAAATGTGGATGAAGCCTGACAAAGGGGATGTTTAAAGCCACACAAATGAGGAAATATCACAAATACTGGAGTAGATAAGCTCACACATTTGATGCATTCACACCCTCCTGTCTGCCCTAACACATATTAACTGGAGGAGCAGAGGTCCTAAGCCCACATATTTCCCACTAGTTAGTGACATACATCTTTACAGCATCTTACTGCTTTGTCAGAAATACGCAACACATATGGTAGCCAGGCAACAGTACATCTGACAGATATCTGGACATAACATCACACTAGGGTGAATACACTGAGCTGCTAGGCATGTCACCAAGCACTGTCTAAACTACAGGCAGACTGCCACAACACTAACCAAATTTACCTTTGGGGGGAATACACATGTAATTGCAAATATAGCAGGCACTGTAGGCATGTAACAGCATGAAGTAACAGACACCAATGTGAAATTGCATACCCACAACCAGTCTCAACACAGTCACAGTCACATTATAGTAAGCCTAATTAATAGTACAGTATATGTACTCTGTGAAAAAAAAACATCACCATATTTTCCAGTCACACACTACCCTACATATACCGGCCCAATTCATAGTGTAGTCTGATGCCTGAGTGTGGTATGGGACATGTCTCAGTCTGGCCCTACAAACATATAAGCTTATCTTATCTAGCTTAGCTAACAGACACCAGTGTGAAAGTGCATACCCACAACCTGTCTCAACACAGTCACAGTCACATTATAGTAAGCCTAATTAATAGTACAGTATATGTACTCTGTGAAAAAAAAACATCACCATATTTTCCAGTCACACACTACCCTACATATACCGGCCCAATTCATAGTGTAGTCTGATGCCTGGGTGTGGTATGGGACATGTCTCAGTCTGGCCCTACAAACATATAAGCTTATAGGGTACCAGAAACTGGATCAGCATGCAACATTAGATAGAACAGGACCAAGAACACTGACATCTACCCCTGCCTGTACACAGGCCAAATAACATATTCACAATACACTGCTACACAATACTGACACTCTGTCAACAATCACCATAAGTACACAGACCTCACTACTGTACAGACTACAACAGAATGCCCAGGTTTTGTCCTCAAATATAAGGCCTCTTATACATAACATGTCTGACAGTCTGATATATCACTGGCCTGATATCAGGAATGATGTCAGTAAATAATGATATACTGTACATATCCACCTCTTACTGCATGACATATGGACAAAGGGTGACAGACTTGGGGGACAGAGGCACAAACACAGTGACAATATTGACATATTGCTATGATAAACTGAGAAAATTGCTGGTGTAACAGAGTTTGTTGTGACATATCTCTTCTGAGGGATATGAAGTCAGGAACACACATGGATGTTACCATTTACTGACTGCAATCATCAGTGTATGCTACTGCATTTATAAAGACAGAAAATGTGTAAGTAACACACCACATGTAAGACTTCAAACTCTGGCCAGTCTACAGATAGCCCTACAGGTGAGAATTTCCTCAGCCACATAACACTGTCATGCCCGAATTTAAATCATGCAGAACAGCCAGATCCACACAAACCCTGTTAAACCAATATTACTTCAAATGTAGAACAGCAATACTTACATTCTGTCCCCATGTCTGGAACGTCCCCCTCCAGTTTGTTGGCCTGTCTCCACAGTGTTTGTTGTAAGAGGTATTTCCAACTACCCTCTGTGATGCTGTCAGACACCTACATGAAGTCCTGCTCACTGTGAAGGAAAAGGGCAAACACCCACATGAAGTGCTTAGTTATAGGAGTGTGTTTCCATGCAATTGGCTATAGGAATGATACCACAGCTGTTTCACATGCAATTAGCAAGTGGGGGACACCAATTCATGCACAGGCCATCAGCTGATCATGAGCATTACCTACAAAAGTCAAGCTGTTGTCTATGCAAAACAGATGTATTTTTCCACATCTACCAGAGAGGGAGAGAGAGAGAGAGAGAGAGAGAATGAGAGAGTGACAGAGAAAAAGAAAGGAAGGAAGAGAGAAAGAGCCAAGCGTGTTTGTTTATGATCCGTGGGTGGAGAGGAGAGTGGTCTCTGGGTATTATAATGGTTGCCTGTATTGTTCACTAATCCATACTGTCACATAGTCAATGCACATGGAAGTAGACATTTATGGCTGCGGATTGTCTACAACAGCCTCTTCAGTGTTTGACAACTGTTGGCCTTGTAATGTGGATATTGGGACATATAGGTCCTAAATATAATAATATAGCAAATCCCGCACCATAATGACTCCTGATATTACACAATCACCTCACCACCCACACAGGATACTGATCTCACACACACACACACACACACACACACACACACACACACACACACACACACACACACACACTTGCCAGTGCTGAGTTTTGAACCCCTACCTAGCTATGTATTGTTATTACAGTACTACTCATTTATCACAAGTGCCACAAAGCTTATATGTTGGAGAGGTGTCCAAAGGTATCTTTGAAGGTGAGTGACAGCAGCAGTGCCAGAGGAGGGGTAAGGGAAGTGTAGTAAGTGTGAATGCCCACAAAATCAGGTGTCAGCAAAGACCCACACACACATTCTCACACAAACACACACATTATCATTGGTGCCAAGACCAGGAATAGAACCCATACCTAACTAGTTTACGACACTATGATTTTGCACAGTTATCACAAGTGCCAAAGAGCTTATATGCTGGAAAGGTGTCCAAAGGTATCTTTGAAGGTGAGTGACATCAGCAGCAGTGCTAAAGGAGGGGTAAGGGAAGTGTAGTAAGTGGGAATGTCCACAAAATCAGGTATCAACAAAGACACATACACTCTCTCACACAGACATCATCATTGTTGTCAGGACCAATATTAAAACCCCTACCATACTAGTTTGCTACACTATGGTATTATGCAGTTATCACAAGTGCCACAGAGCTTATATGTGGGAAAACTGTCCAAAGGTATCTTTTAAGGTGAGTGACATCAGCAGCAGTGTTAAAGGAGGGGTAAGTGAAGTGTACTAAGTGTGAATGTCCACAAAATCAGGTGTCAACAAAGACACACACTCTCTCTCACACAAACACACACATTATCACTGTTGCCAGGACCAAGCTTAGAACTCTTACCTAACTAGTTTGTTGTACTATAGTGTTATGCAGTTGTCACAAGCACCAAGGAGCTTATATGCTAGAGAGCTGTCCAACGGTATCTCTGAAAGTGGGTGACATTAGCAGCAGTGCTAAAGGAGGGGTAAGGGAAGTGTAGTAAGTGTGAATCCACAAAATCAGATACCAACAAAGACACACATACCCTCTCACACAAACATCATCATTGTTGTCAGGACCAGGATTAGAACCCCTACCTAACTAGTTTACTACACTATGGTATTACGTGGTTATCACAAGTGCCACAGAACTTATATGTTGGAAATCTGTCCAAAGGTATCTCTGAAGGTGAGTGACATCAGCAGCAGTGCTAAAGGAGGGGTAAGGGAAGTGTAGCAAGTGTGAATGTCCACAAAATCAGGTGTCAACAAAGACACACACTCTCTCACACAAATACACACATTATCACAGTTACCTGGACCAGGATTAGAACTCCTACCTAACTAGTTTGTTACACTACAGTATTACACACTTATCATGAGCTTATATGGTTGAGACTTGGCCAAAAGGTTATTTTAAGGTGACTGACATCAGCAGGCATGATATAGTGGGCAATGGGAAGTGTAGTGAGTGTGAATGGCCCCAAACATTTTCACCTCCACACACACATAGTTTAACAGTTATCATGAATGGGATTAGAACTCCTGCCTAACTAGTTTGCTACATTACAATATTACAAACATATTGCAAGAGCCACATAGCTTATAAAGCTGAGACTTGGCAAAGGGTTATTTCAACGTGACTGACATCAGCAGGCATGCTAACATGGGCAATGGGAAGGTTAATGTGTGTGTGAATGGGCCATAAATCATTACTCTGGAAATGCACTCACACACTCAGTCACACACAACTTTACGTTTGACAGGACTGAGTATACAAATGCTACATGAATACTGATTTGTACTATCGTGTTACACCGTTATCAGAAGCACCACAGACACTATAAGGCTGAGGGCTACCAAAAGGAATGAATGTCTACAGTGATTGACATCAGCACATCATGTGATATCGGCCAATTGGATGTGTAGTGGGTGGGACAGGCCTCATAATGGAATTGTCTCTGTCACTTTCTCTCTCTTCCCTATATTTGTGTGTGTGTGTGCATGTTTGACATATTATAGTGTGCTGGTCTTGGATATGTGTGAGTATTCCTATCCAATGTGTGTGTGAAGCATAAATGGTGTACAGTTGGTGTGTGTGCACAGATATCTGCGAATGACAGATATGTATAGTCCACTGTGTTGTTAGACCGCTAACCCATATGTACAATTCCAAAGTTGTGTGCAGTTGACAGTTACATTTTATGCACTCTGTCTAGGGTACTTCCACCTGTGTACTGTGTGTATGTATGGGCCCATATTCATGGCATGTCCATCTTTCAGACGGTGGAAAATATTGACATCTGGACAGTAAGTATGGACGACTGCTGACATGGGTATTGCTGAAAAGCATTGTGGTTGGCATTGCAGTTGTCAGAACATGGCCTTGTTACCACAGTACTGCTCATAGGCCAAGACACAACCCTCTATGCCTACACGCTGACCACTTCCAGACAATATTAAACACCAAACAACCTAACACACAGACCCCTGCATATTGTACACATGCAACAATCTATCCTGTAGATTGGGCCAGCTCGGGTAATCTGTGCTCCACTGGTATTACTCCTCACACTTACATGTTACTGCATTTCTACATAGGACTGTGGGGGGGAGACACACCTGATGACTTTAAACATTTGCTATGACTGTACTGGTATTTCAGGTAGTCTGTTGGCTTCTGTTTCATATTGTATTCTGACCTATCATGCAGACTGGAGGCTTATCAGTAGAGTACAGATCTTAGGTTTTATTGACCTACATTTCAGTTTCAGACTTCTTACCCTTCAGAACTAACATACAACTGCCAGACCTGTTGTAGTCTGTCTGTGTAGGTCTGGAGGGGGATGTTCACCATTGCCATCAATTGGAGGCCTTAGCCCAGCCTTTCTTTATGGTCATCTACACCTGTCCTGCTGGCTGAGGCTGGTGTTGGATATGTGAGCCTCACTGACATGCATGTGTGTGTCCTATGGACACTGATTTGGACCACCACATGTACTGCAGTGGGATTTGTCACCTTGTCTAGTACTGCCTAGTATGTTGACACCAGTATTTGTTATGGATTTCATGCTTCCCATATAGGTATCCACTATCTGCTGTCATCCCATTCAGCCACCCAATTCCCTTGCATGCTCATGTCCATACCATAGATACAACTATCAGAACATACTACTCCATTCAGTAATTGATAGGAAGAGTGACTTACCTTGTGGCTGGGCCAGTATTAAGGACAGTGCTGGAGGGTTGACTATGCTGGTTGCACATAGTACATTCCCTGTGCATGGTGAAGCACAAGTAGTGTCATGTTTGGCATCCCTTTTACTGTATGTGCGAGTCAGAAAGAGGTGTCATTCCCTGGATCCCTACCATGTCAGTGTATGTGCTATGCATTGCCTCTTTGCCAAGGCCTTGGCATACTGGGCATGCCTCCTTCTGCCTACATGGTAGGCTCAGGTAGTTCCTCCTCCAAGTCACTCTGTGCCTGTGATGGCCTTGACAGTGGTGGCGGACTGTGTGGCCTTGCCCCGTGGTGTTCCTGCTGCAGCTGTTTCCCCGGGATCATATTGTGTAGCATGGCACATGCTATGAACATTTGTGTACATGTAGCTGGAGAGTACTGCAAGACTCCACCAGATATGTCCAGGCAGTGGAACCATGACTTGAGCATCCCAAACACATGTCCTATTATGGTTCTGGTTTGTGAGTGTGCCTCATTATAGAGTTCTTGTTCAGGTGTGCATGCATTTCTGAGGGGTGTCATCAGCCACAGCTCCAGTGCATAGCCAGCATCTTCCACTAGGTGGCCATATGGGATGTCTCCACTGGCAAATAACTGGTACAGCTGTGTCATATGCCAGATATGGGAGTCATGATAGCTTCCAGGGCTGCCTGCAGACACATTCAAGATAATGCCCTGGGTATCGCACATGATCTGGCAGTTGATGGAGGGGAAGCCCCTGTGGTTTATGTAGACTTGACCCCGCTCACCGGGTGGTGCCTTGATGTGTATGTGCATGCAGTCTATAGCACCCAGTACTTCAGTGTATTCTGCTATTTGGTGGAAGAGATCCATATTGCTGGTCAATGCCTCATGGGTGTTGAGGAAATATATGTGCTCACTGGCATGTGCTGACATGGCATCCAGGAACTGGTGGTGTACCCTGGATGCTAATGCCTGTGAGATCCCCATGATATCCCTAGTTTGCCTTTGGAAGATACCTGTGGCTAGTATTCTTAAGCCTACACATTCCTTCGTTTCTACTGGGATGGGTTCCCCTCTGTTGGTTCTGTGTGTGAGGTGGGGTTTGCACAGCTCAACAATTTGCTGTAGAATGTCCCTGTCCACTCTATAGAGCTCCACTCTCTCCAGCTGATGTAGCCCCTAGTAGGTTACCCTGGGTCTGTACACTCTTCTCTTCCTCCTCACTATGGGATGTTCATCAGCATTCACATCGTCACCACCCTCAGCCTCTGGCACATATTGATGTATGAGGTAATATTTCCCCATCTGTGTACACTGGTGGTGTAGAGTTTGTGAGAAAAAACAGACTGAAAGGTGTTTGCATACTTTATAGAACTGTGCTGGGCTGTTACCTATGTAATTGGCTGATTCTGATACATTTCACCAGCCAGTTATGCTAGTTCTCCTAGATTGCCTTCCTACTGCTGTTTTCTCTTCTCATTGCCTTCCCATTTAAGGCCCGAGGCTCGCTGCCCATACCCAGTGCTCAGATGTGAACAGAGCTGCTATTTCCTGTTTTTCTTTTCTTGTTTAAAACCTGGTGCGCAGTGCACACACCCATTTAGGCAATGTAAAACTGCTAGGCAGCCTCAGACACACCCCCTTCCTTAGTTTTGCTTGGCTAAGGGCAAACAAAGGTCACACAGCTCCAATAGGTTTATAGCATGCATGACACTCGCCCTTATGAGGTCATCCACCTCTTAGACTTATACAGTGGTGTTGCTGCACCTACATGGTTGGGTGCAAGCTAACACCGAGAGAAAATGTGTGATTCAGTATCAATCCCCTCATTTGCATAAACCACGAGGCTAATTCATAGTTACCACACTCACACTGAACTTCCCCCCTTAGAAACCACTATTCCTTCATATTGTTGTCTTATGCATGCCATTGACTATTATGGCAAAATGCTAATTTGGGTTTAAAAGCGTATTTCCCCCTTTTTTTCTTATTTTCGGGGAGGTCCTGTTTGCGCATTGCTGCCATAAGCTTGAACAGCTAAGATCAGCCAAAAAAAAAAAACTTGTTTTTTATAAATTTGTAAACATTTTTCATGCCAATGGCAATATATTTGGCCATTGGCATGCCTACTACATTGAATACATGCATTCTTTCGAGCTGTCATGCCTCTGTTTTGTAATTTGCAAATATGCATTTGGTTACTAACCGAATCTGTTTCTGCAGGTTTACACTATTCCTGCACAGATGCCTGCCTGCTTCCTGAATCAGTAATTCACCTCATTTGCATGGTTTTCACCAGCAAATGAGGTAATTAGCATATAGCAGTGGTGGCTATGCGGGAATAGTGTAGATGCACTTGTGCATGTCTAAGGGGCTCATTCCTGGATCGCTCGGTGGCCATATTGCGTGCAGCAGCTCTTGCATTATTCAGACACTCCATGCAGAGCTTGCTGAATCTGGGGGAATGTCTTTAATGCATTATATTCACCTGAAGGCATATTAAAAAAGGAGGCTCTATCATTAAGTGCAGAACTTCTATGTACGTCATTCTCATAAAGATCAGCAAATATATCAATCAATGGATGCATATTGGGAATAAAGAAACTTGTTTTTTTAAGGCAATTAGAGGAAAAGCTTCTTGCTGAGGAAACATTAAACGTAATTTAGCATTTCTGATGAATAATTTCAAGTCAATAATAGTATCAGTAGTATCTGACTTCTTGGCTAGCATAAAGGACAGGCCTTTGCTCAACAGACTCTTTTGATCACAAGTCAGATCAAAACATGAAATATTAAAAACTAAGTTATTTGAGTCTTCTGGTTACTCTGTTGCTCTGGTTCAGGGACTGAATGTGTCTCTTCTGGGTAGACTTCAGGACCACTCCTCATGTAATCTGTCTCTATAGGTAAGAGGTTTTATGAGTGAAAAATGCGGAGCTGAAGAAGTACCAGGCACAGTTATTTCAGGTGGTTGAACTGTTAAAGAGCTATTAGTACTATTAGCTGCATCACTAGTATCCTGGCCCTGTGTAATACTGTTATCAGATGTAATAACCTCTTCTTCATGTGCAGAACAAACAGTGGTGTCTGCAATGTTGGTTCTATGATGAGGCCAGAAAAAAAAAAACATTGCCTTTACTAAAATAAAGCAAATCTCTTTGTAGTTTCTTCCTTTTTGTCATTTGCAGCCTTGACTCATAAGCTAAAAAATTGTCAAATAAATCAATGAAGTAAGCCTTATGTTGTTCAGAAGTAAATTTACTCATTATGCCTGTTTGTACTTTCTTAATCTCACATAACAAAAGTTCTTCATCAGGTTTAAGAAAGTTAATAAGAAGGTTCATGTAATGAAGGCTCACCTGTAAGTTAATCGATTGCCAGTGCTTTAGCAGTTCAGGATAACTTGTACCACAGGTAGGCATCTTCAGAATGCATAACCCTAATAGCATGACCTTATGATGGTGCAGCTTTTAAATGTAGGCATTGCCGTTGAAGATGCTTAAATATGAACAGCTTGTTCTCTAGCTCCTTCAATGCATCCATAAATGTTTCAAATGAATTTGTGTCCATTCTGGAGACATCAGAAGGAGCATTTCTAGGCATATAAAGCAATGGATTAGCTTCAAAAGACAACAGTAATTGCAAATGATCCATCCAGAAATGCAGATCCTATTAGGATTAAAACCAAGCTCCAATCATGCCCTTCATACTTACCATGTGCCTCTCTGAGGCAATTTAACCTCTTTTAGTGCATCTCTTTGTTTGATACAATGTCTTCAGCTGCTGTACAGTAGAGAAGAAGAAACATGAAACATAATGACTTAGCTGTCTACTACATTCTACATAAGTTAATGCTGATGGGTCATTTTACTCTCACAACTGAGGTATGTCAGTAGTCTTCTGTGCTGTTTCAGGTCATTATAGTCATGATGACAATTCATTTGATTCAAATTGTGTTGGAAACAGCCTTGGCTAATCTGTTTGAAGCCTCAGTCTTACACCGAGACTCAGTATAGTCACCCTGCAGGAGTGTACAGCTGTAGTACTTCTTGAGGAGTGCCACAGAAATCTTGTACTCCTCAGCACCTCCCCCTCTGTACTCTGTTCCTTACATTCCAGAGAAGACGCCAGGACAACCTAACTCACTTCTTTTATAGAATATACTTCTCTCCTTACGTATCCTCTTCCAGTTTTTGAATCCACCATCACTGAATCTCCCACTGCTCTGCCAACTTCTTATTTCCTTCTTCAGTGGTACTTCCCTACTTCCTGACATCTATAAATTAGATTCCTTTACTTAATTATGTTACTCTTTAGCTTAGCCCCCATTCTTCTCTTCCTACTGTGCCATCTTTCATCCTACCAGGACTCAATAATATCAACATCTCTCCAACTCTATCCCAACCACCTATCCATACCTCCTCTATACACTCTCCACATATTGCACCAAACCTATCTAATACTGCCCCTCATGTTTATTGCAAATATAAGCTGACTAATTGCACTTCATCTCAAACTAAAACAAAATTAAGTGCAAGAATCCTCTCCAAAAACAAGTATGAATAATTCCCCAATATACTAAAATCCTTGTGGGAGTTGATATACACCATATTCCTGGCCCTACCTACCACATTAAACACAAAGATACACATTTCTGTAACCCAACAGAAGTCAATCCCCAGCCCTGGTGATCTAATTTTTGCTGCAACAAATGTTAGAAGTATAAGAAATAAAACTGCTGAACTACATGCCTGGATTACCCAACATCAGCCTGATGTTCCCACTGTAATTGAAACTTGGCTTAAACCAAGCATAAATGACTCTGAAGTTATACCTCCTGGCTGTAATATCATTCATAATGACCATATAAAGAGGAAATGTGGTGGTATTGCTTTAGCATTTCCCAATACCTAAAACATTTCCCCTTACAACAAACCATCACCAAAATTCAGTTCACAGGAGCATCTTATTGCTTTCCTCAAAATAAACAATTATAAACAAATACATATGACTGTCCTTAACATGCCTCCTGGTGACAAAACAGCTATACTGGAAGATATCCTGCATTTCATATCCATAAAGTTTCCACAAGAAAAAATATGACTAGCTGATGTGAATGTCATTTGGTTGAACATAAACTCTAACTTACCTGCATCTAGCATGAGCTTATATGATTTCACATAGCTAATAAATAACCTTGCACATTATAGCAATTGGTTAGAACTGCCACATCAACTAACATATGCAAAAATTGTTACTGCCCATAAAGCCATCCAACATTCGTCTCCCTGTTCAGCACTAAAAAGCATTCTACACAACCATGTGATTAAAAACTCCTGTCTGTCAACAAACCTAGCAAATCTGCTGGGCATTGTCTGTACTTGTAAAAGTTGTTAAGGCCTGGAACTCCTTACCTGTATCTATCATGTCTATACCCTCCCTCCCATCACCTTTTCAAAACCACTCTGAAAGATTACCTAGCTGTAATCTGGCTCTGTTCTTCCTCAAAACCAGGATATACTATCTCCAGGATTCAGCAACATTTATTTTCCATGCAGGAACAGTGCAACCACTCCTGCACAGAAAATAGCCACTTTCCGATCCACATATGTGCCGTTTTCACATGCATGAGCAGCCCTACACTGTTTCTGCATGGAAAGCCATGCGGGATGCAAATCACCTCATCTGCTGGTAAAAAACATGCAAATGAGGTGATTTTGTGATCTACGAAGCTGCCTAGACTCCATGCAGGAACAGTGTCAATTAGTAACTGAATACATTTCTGCATTTGACCAACCGGAGGCATGACAGCTCATAGAAAGCATGTATTAATGTAAAACACACATGCCAATGGCCAAATGTAAGGCCATTGGCATTAAAATATGTTTATTTTTTTAAAAATAAAACTTTTTATTTATTGGTCGATCTCGGCCGTTTAAGCTCAGGGCAGCCACATGCAAACACGGGGTGGGGAAAACAAAGAAAAAAGTAAAAAAAAAAATCACTATTTTAAAGAAATCTGTATTTTGCCATTATAGTCTATGGCATGCAGAATGTAAACAAAGCCAGGCAGCAGTGGTTGTCAAGGAGAATGCGTGTGCTTGAGTGCAGAACTGTCAGCCTGCACCTAACTGTGTAGGTGCAGGCACACAGCAGTGTAAGAATAAGAGCCTGATGACTTCAAAAGGGGGTGTGTCATGCTTGCTGTAAGCTCATTGGAGCCCTGAGGCCAGTGTTTGCCTTAGCTAAGCACAGCTAATGAAGGGGGGTGTGTCTGAAGTTGCTTAGTACTGTGTACATTGCCTGAGAGTATGTGTGAGGTGTGCACTGGTTTAAAAAAAAAAAAAAAAAAAGAAAGAAAAGGGCTTAAACAGGGAGGAAATGGGAAGGGGAAAAAGCAGTAGGAATGCAATCAAGGAGAACTAACATAGCTGGCAGGTGGAATGTATCAGAATCAGCCAAATACACATGAAGCAGCCCAGCATACTACTATAAACTATGCAAACACCTTTCAGGCTGGATGTAGGGGAAACAGTAGCAGGAAGGTAATCCTGGAGAACTAGCATAGCTGGCAGATGGAATGTATCAGAATCAGCCAAATACACATGCAGCAGCCCAGCACATTACTATAAACTATGCAAACACCTTACAGACTGTTTTTTCCCACACACACTACACCACTGGTGTACACAAGTGTGGAAATGTTAAACTCACAAAACTAACAAAACACGTTAGGGGCTGCTGTGGCTTTGATTTACCAGTATGTGCAATAGGTGGGGGGGGGTGTTGAGAAGGAGAATGCTGACAACTGACCTGCAGTGATGAGGAGGATAATTTATTTTTATTTATGTAATTATTTTTATTTTACATTTGTTTACTGGGAAAAATCGATTTGGACACAGGTCCATTTTCAGCGGAGACCTGGGGAGAAAAGCTCCACAATATATTTGCACACATTAAAAACATGTTAAAAAAAAAAAAAGAGTGTGCAGACCCAGGGTAACCTACCAGGTGCTACATGAGCTGGAGATAGTGGAGTGCTATAGGGTGGAAAGGGACATTGTACAGCAAATCATCGAACTGTGCCGGCCTCGCCTCAGATCCAGAACCAACAGAGGGGAACCTATCCCAGTCGATAGCAAGCTATGTGTAGCCTTGGGAATACTAGCCACAGGTACCTTCTAAAGACCAACTGGGGATATCATGGGGGTCTCACAGGCATCGGCATTCAGAGTATTCCACCAGTTCCTGGATGCCATGCTACCACATGCCAGCGAGGACATATATTTCCCCAGCACCTGTGAGGTGTTGACCAGCATAATGCTTCGCTTCCACCATATAGCAGAATACCCTAAGGTAATCGGTGCTATAGACTGCATGCGCATACACTTCAAAGCACTACTCAGTGAGCAGGGTAGGATCTACATCAACTGCAAGGGCTTCCCCTCCATCAACTGCCAGGTCGTGTGCGATGCCCAGGGCATTATCATGCAAGTGTGTGCTGGCAGCCCTGGAAGCTATCACGACTCGCACATCTGACATTCCTCACAGCTGTATCAGGGATTTGCCAGGGGTGACATCCCAATTGGCCATCTAGTGAGAGATGCTGGATATGTACTGGAGCCATGGCTGATGACACCCATCAGAAATGCACACACCCCCCAAACAAGAATGCCATAATGTGGCACATGCACAAGCCAGGATCTTTATGGAGCATTTGTTTGGGATGCTCAAGTCATGATTCCACAGCCTTGACATATCCGGTGAAGCCTTGCAGTACTCTCCAGCTACATGTGGACAAATGTTCATAGTATGTGCCTTGTTACACAATATAATCCTGTGGAAACAGCTGCAGCAGGAACAACACGGGGAGGGGCCACATGGCCCCCCACCATTGCCAAGGTCACCACAGGCACAGAGGGACTTGGAGGAAGAACCTCCTAAGCCTGCCCCTAGAGGCATACAGAGGCATGACCAGTATACCTATGCCTTGGCAAAGAGGCAATGCATAACACACACACTGACACTGCAGGGACTCAGGGACTGATTCCTCTCTCTGACTTGCACATATAGTAAAAGGGATACCAAACATGACACTACCTGTGATTTACCATATAGAGAGAGTGTACTGTGTGTGTCCCACATAGTCAGCCCTCCAGCACCATCCTCAATACTGGCCCAGGCACAGGGTAAGTCACCCTTACTATCTATTACTGAATGGAGTAGTATGTTCTGATAGTTATATCTATGCTATGGATGCAAACATGCAAGGGAGTTGGGTGGCCAAATGGGATAGCAACAGATAGCTGACAGCTATATGGAACAGCATGAAATCATTAACAAATACTGTTGTCCCATACTAGGCAGTAGTACTCAAGGTGACAACTCCCACTGCAGTACATGTGGTGTCTCGACTAACTTTGGGTGTCCACAGGTCACACACATGGATGTCAATGAGCATTCCCATACCCACCGCCCAGCCTTGCCCAGCAGGATAGTTGTAGATGACTGGAAAGAAAGGTTGGGCAAAGCTCCACAAATGCTGGCAATGGTGAACAGCCCCCCTACAGACCTACACAGACATACTACAACAGGTCGGGCAGTTGCAGTACAGTTCTGAAGAGTAAGAAGTCTGAAACTGAAATGTATGCCATTACAATCTAACTTGAGTACTCCACTGATATGCCTCCATTCTGCAAGATAGGGCACAATACAATACTGAATGGAAGCAAACAGAGTATAACTGAAATACCAATGCAGTTAATGCAAATGTGTAAAGTTGTCAGGTGTGCCCCCCCAACCCAATGTATAAACGGCAGTAACATGTAAGTTTGTAGAGTAATATCAGTGGAGCACAGATTGCCTGAGCTGTCCCAATCAGCATGATAATTGGTGTATGTCCACTATATGCAGGGGTCAGTGTGCCAATTTATTGTGAGTGTTTAATATTGTCTGGAAGTGGATAGCATGTAGGCCTGGATGTTGTGTCTCAGTGGCCTACGTACAGTACTGTGGTTGACAGGGCCATGTTCCAACAACTGCAGTGCCAACAAATCTGCTTCAAAGCTACACCTATGTTACTAGTTGTACACACTCACTGTCCAGATGTCTATATGTGTTATTGTCAGAAAGCTGGACAGGCTATAAACAGGGGTCCATACATAGAAACAATACAAAGGTGGAAGTACTCTACGCAGTGCCTAGAAAGTAACTCTGAACTGCACACACATTTGGAATTAAATATAGAGGTTAGCATAATTCGTTGCCCCTCTAATATGGAATACTGGTTGTCTGCCCAATCAATGGCAACCCACAAAAGCCACAGTCATAAAGTAATGACATACTGCTGATGTCCACATACAAGGCAGGAGAAGAGAAGGTCTCAGTTATATCTGCGAGTCAGGTGCCATAAGCTTCCATATCACACATGCACTCAGTCCACCCCCCAACAGCCACAGGTATTTCATCAGTCACATCCTTGCTGTTGGGAATGATTACAGAATCATCACATTTCTTTTATGGCATACACACAGGATGCAGCATGCTGAAATGATGTCCCATGCAGGTGTGTCCCTAGCCATAAGCAACATCCTGCACACATCCAGAGTGATGCATCACTATGAACTAGAAGAATTGCCAGGAATACCTCACCCACTTGCCCATGTCACCCCAGGGGAATCCACTGGCTTGAGGCCTAGTAATGTATGAATGACAAAATGCAGTAGCCTGCATCACTTTCATGTGGCCTACAGGCCTCTGACAAATGCCCATGGCTTGCCCATAGTCCCATCATATGCTTCACCCATAGTGCCATCATATGGAATGTCATAGGGTCCTAACTAACAACTTAACACATTAAGCAGAAAACAAATGCAAGGGCATGCTGACAAATTCCAGTAGCATGCCTCTCCATGTCCTAGTGCAAGAATTGTGGACCAAGACATAAATACTGCTGTGATATAGGTCAAACTATAGAAATATGTCTGAGATATTTCTCCCATACTGTTGGGAAGAGGATAGAATTACAGGGGGGCACAAAAACATGGATATCATGGAGTGTGTGAAGTCTGAAACTCAAATGTCGGCTCATACTTACCCCCTGACTGCAAACCCATGAATGCATAACCACAAACCTGCTTGTAAACCCCAATGTGAAGGGAATTGACCAGATATATGAGTCCTGCCTTTAACCTGGCCAAATCTGTACAGTGGAGAGGTATTCCCACAGCAGGATATGGCCATTCAGTTAAGTTGAGAAATACACAAGAAGGGGATCCCCAGCCAACATAGCACCAAGGTGCTGGACCATTTACACAGACCCATCACTCAATTGTCTGCAGCCACCCCTCCACAATGGTAGGGTTGTGCCACAATGTCTAGTCTTTGCCTCACAATATTGGTCTCTGCTACATTGCTCTTGCATTTCCCTGATAAACAACTGTGAGCATACAATATCTGTCAGTAGTTGATGACACAATACATTAGACTGTAAAACAGTACATATGTCCAAAAATCTATGCTAAAACAGAACATATTACACATGCAACACAGACAGTAATAGGAAACTTAGTTACACACAGTATCACACCATGTTTGGACCAATTGTGTCTCCATACTGGCAACCTATCTACAGATATCCTGTAAAAATAGCTTGCTAGGAATATCTGTAGCACACAAAACCCTGGACTGGAGTACAACTTTCCCTGGAATGGATTCCCACAAGCAATATATAAAGTCATACTGGGCATGCTCCACACTTAGAGAAATAAAGCCCATGTCTGAGAGAAATAAAGCCCATGTCTGATACCACAGTGGACCATATATATCTGTTATCTGCAGATGTCCATGCACACACACACCAAAATGTAAACTCTTTGGCCTTCACACACACTCACATTGGACAGGAAAACCCACAGCCAGCTGTAGGTGGCAGATATGTGGTAAATCTTCATCTGTTTTGTGTGATATGCACACATATCTAAGGCCAATATATTACAATAACTCAAACATTCACACACATACACATGGGGAAGAAAGACAGACAGGGAGAGAGACAGTACCCCACCTCAGTACACATCCCATAGTCTCACTCTACACTATCTGCTGATGTATGTCACCTTAGATGTACCTTTGGACAAGCCTTAGGTCAGCAAGCTCAATAACGTGTGCAATAAATGCATAACATACTAAAGCAAATAAGTAGATAGGTAGTGTTTTGAATCTGGGTCCTGGCAACTGTATGTGAAGGAATTGCTGTTTTACTCCATCCACACCCAGTACACATCCCATTACCCAATATCAGAACATGTGCTGCAGTCACTCACTGTACAAATTCCTTTTGTTAGCCCTCAGCCCCATAGGCTCTGTTGTGCTTGTGATAACGGTGTAACAGTAGAGTACCAATAACTATTTATGTAGCAATCCTAATCACAGTCCTGTCAAATGTAAAGGTGTGTCTGTTTATGTGTGTGCTTGTAGGTGAATGATTTTGAGGCCATTGGCACATACTACACTTTCCTTTCCCCTCCTTTATCACTGCAGCTGTCACTCACCTTTAAAGATACCTTTGGAGATTCTGAAATATGTAAGCTTAGTGGTGCACATGATAAATGTGTAATACTGTAGTGCAGTAAACTAGTTAGGTAGGAGTTCGCTCTCAGTCCTGGCAAATGTAAAAGTGTGTTTGTGTGAGAGTGTCTTTAGTCATAAAGATATGATTTTGAGGCCATTGGCACTTACTACACATCCCTTTCCCCTCCTTTATCACTACTGCTGATGTCACTCACCTTTAAAGATATCTTTGGAGACTCTCAAATATGTAAGCTTAGTGGTGTGTCTGATAAATGTGTAATACTGTTGTGCAGCAAACTAGTTATGTAGGAGTTCTAATTTCTGGCTTGGTAAAAGTATGTTTGTTGGTATGAGAGTGTCTGTAGTTGTAGATACATGATTTTGCGGCCATTGGCACTTACACTTTCCTTTCCCCTCCTTTATCACTACTGCTAATGTTACTCACCTTTAAAGATACCTTTGGACAGCTCTCAAATATGAAAGCTTAGTGGTGTAACTGATAAATCCATAATGCTATAATGTAGTAAACTAGTTAAACAGGAGTTCTGGTCTTGGTCCTGCCAAATGTAAAAGTGTGTTTGTGTGGGAGTGTCTGTAGTTGTAGAGACATGATTTTGAGGCCATTGGCACTTACTACACTTCCCTTTCCCCTCCTTTATCACTGCTGTGGATGTCACTCACCTTTAAAGATACATTTGGAGACTCTCAACTATGTAAGCATAGTGGTGCATGTGATAAATGCATAATACTGTAGTGCAGTAAACTAGTTAGGTAGGAATTATAATATCAATCCCGGTAAAAGTGTGTTAGTTTGTGTCAGAGTGACTGCAGTCATAAAGATATGATTGTGAGACAATTGGCACTTACTACACTTTCCTTTCCCCTCCTTTATCACTGCTGCTGATGTCACTCATCTTTAAAGATACCTTTGGACAGCTCTCACATATGTTAGCTTTGTGGCACATCTGATAAATGTGTAACACTGTTGTGTAGGAAATTAGTTGGACAGGAGTTCTATTCACGGTCCTAGCAAATGTAAAAATGTATTCGTGTAAGAGTGTCTGTAGTTGTAAAGGTGTGATTTTGAGGCCATTAGCACTTGCTACACTTCCCTTTCCCCTCCTTTATCACTGCTGCAGATGCAGATGTCACCTTAAAAATAAAATACCTTTGGACATAAATAAGTGAGTTTAGTGGTCTGATATTGCATCGTATTATTATATAGTAAACCATAGAACTAGATAGGAGTTCTAATCTCTGTTCTGGTAAATGTTAAATTGTGTTTGTTAGTGTGAGTGTTTGTAGTTGTAGAGACATGATTTTGAGGCCATTGGCACTTACTACACTTCCCTTTCCCCTCCTTTATCACTGTTGCTGATGTCACTCACCTTTAAAGATACCTTTGGACAGCTTTCAAATAAGTAAACTTAGTGGCGCGTTTAATAAATGTGCACTACTATAGTGCAGTAAACTAGTTAGGTAGGGGTTTGAATTTCATTCCTGTTGTGTGTGTGTGTGTGTGTGTGTGTGTGTGTGTGTGTGTGTGTGTGTGTGTGTGTGTGTGTGTGTGGTTGTGGCATTAACATTGTGATCCATATCAATTGGGGGGTGGTTTTTGCTACACTTTTGTGTGGTCCACTCAGCAAACTACCAAATGTCCACTGTACTGGGCCCACTTTTGTGGTAAATGTGGACACTCTTCAGTCCTGTAATCTGTTTGTCATGTGATATTACTATAGAACAATATGGAGTCCAAAACAAGATATGTGGCCCTTGTAGTCCTGTGATACAGTTCCACACTCAGGAATCATAGGCAAACACACTCCTCTATTAATTAATCCCTATTTCACTAAGTGGTCTGCAAACCTACTCATGGATGGAACTCAAAGTGTGAAAGCAATGGACTCCATGTCAGATTGCAAAACAGTCATGAGTGGTATCAGACTGCCAAACAGTCATGTGTGGAGTACCACAGGCTCTTGTCCTGTGTTCAGTCTTGTGTGTTGTGTGTGGCTCTGATATCCAGCCCAACATGAATGAACTGTGGTTAACAATGTTTACAGACAATTACTAATTGCGGGCTATGTTTACATCCCCAGATTATGTTAACATCCTGCATAAAGTCTCCATTGACACATCCAAATGTTGTCAGAACACTGGCCTTAGTCTCAATATCAAGAAATGTGTCCCAATCCCCTGTTGAATCAATGTGTTGTCCACAAATGACCACATCAGTGGTATTTCAATGGAGACAGATGTCCTTATAGGAGGTCTGTGAACACAGCTTGACAGCAACCTCTCTTCTGACCACCACATTGCCACTGTGGACAGAAAGTCCTTCCATGTGGCACATTGCATAACTAAGGATGCATCATCCGGGAATGAAGAATGCAATGTGTCCCACTACTCTCCACTCATTAGGCCAATCAGCAGGTCCAATGGCCCATTTGCCATGTAACCCAATAGACACCTTCAACAACTGGGTAGGCTGCAAGTGTACCTGACATGTACAACCCTAGGCATGAAACAACTGTCTGATATGGAAAGAGGCCAAAACTTCCAAGTGTTCCCAGTTACATCTTAGCTACTTACAGGCAATCCCTGCTTGACTGACAATGCCATGTCTGCCTAGCTGTGTTACAAATGACGCAGCTAGGAAACGTCAATCTGTATGCAGTACAGGATACCTCAACTGCATTACTACATTCAACAGAACATGCTTGGGAACAGATCCATAACTCAGACACTGGCCACATTATGTGATATATGTTGCATACATGTCAATCAAAGCACTTCAATGGCCCTCTTCAAGAGAAATTCAGATGAGTGGATGGTGAATATAACTGTCACCCTGGGGATCACTCAAGTGGCAGTAGTTGATAGATGGCATGCTGACAAATGTCAGGTGCCATGATACCAGTGTACTGACATGCCCTACTCTTCTCATATCTCCATGGACATTAGCCTGGTACACACCCAGGGACACCTGTGCTAATGGACCTCAGTACTGACAAATGTGTCTGTGTGCATTACTGAGAATAACAGTGTTTTTGAGTTTGTAAACTTGTATTTAAGAATACTTTGAGGACCTTCTGAACCACTCAATTCCCATTGCTATACATAGAAAGGGCTGCTGCTGTACTGCACTGTAAAGGTACCTTGTGACACTCTATGGGCTACCTTTAGCTTGCAATACCAGCATAACACTGTTCTACCAATGAGTAGACAGGTGTGGTTTACCCTCTGAGTCCTGGCAAATGTGAGTATTTGTGTGTGTGTGTGTGTGTGTGTGTGTGTGTGTGTGTGTGTGTGTGTGTGTGTGTGTGTGTGTGTGTGTGTTTACAAGTGTGTGAGACAGCATTCTGATGATTCATTCTCCAAATACACTGCACATTGCCATGCATTACAAGGGATCGTGATGTTGCTCACCTTAGGAGAGTCATGAGACAATCTTCACCCTACTAGCTCTGTGGCACATGCGATAAATGCATATCAGTGTAGTAGCAATAATTAGACAGGCAAGGCAGCAAAGGTGTGAATCTCATTCCTGGTAAATGTGTGAATGTGGGTTTGTCATAGCATTATTATGGGTATGAGTGAGTACTATATCCAATGTGGGTGGGGTGCTGGGTTTAATATTTTTACACCATGGTACCCCCAGTACATGTCCCAAGGTCCACTGTTTGAGTACCACTGTCACCATTGACCATACAGGTAACTGATGACACTCTTCAGCCCAATAAGGCATGTGCTGTTTGCCAAAACTCTGTAACAGTATGGACTGAATGACGAGACAGGCAGGCTGCTAACCGCAGGTGTGGCAAATCTGTGTATGGCTATATTGGTGTTGGTCATTGTGTATATTTCTGTAGCTGATGGTGTTTTCTGGCCATTTTCACCCAGGACATCTCCCATTGCTATACTGTATAAGACAAGTGGATGTTGTTCACCTTAGAGGAACTGTGGAGCACACTCGACCCATCTTTTTTTGTGGTATGTGCAATAAATGCAGAGCACTTTAATAGCAAGACATAGGTAGGTAGTGGTTCTAATCTCAGTCGTGCCAAGTGTGTATGTTTGTGTGCGTGAGATCAGTATTCTGACTGTGTGTGTTTGAGTGACAAATGTGGCCATGGTTTACAGTTTTACACCATTGTACTTCCAGCACATGTACTGTCCTACATCCACGTGTCTGATGTCTAACTCCCGCTACATGCTGTGGCACAGTCATCCCACAGTTGAGAATTGCCACCATCTCACCCAATTGTCTATCTATGACCTCAGCATAATAATGGTGGGCATCTCCAAGATCAAGGATGTTATCACACATAGCATGAAAAGTAGCATTTGTGACCCTGAGAATATGTCCAGTGTTAGATTTGACACATGCCTGTGCCTGCATGACAGTCCAAAGCATGTGTCTGGTGACACCTGCTGTTGCACTTGTGGCAGGGGCATGATGGGCAGCAGTCCACCTATGAACACCCCTGTCCAGCCACATGTTTGGAGTCTTGCCTGTTCTCTGGCTATGGAAGGTGTATACACACTATATAGTTCTGTTAGATTTGCACAACAAACATATGTATCATACTCATATTCACAGGTAGTATATTGATATGTACAATATCACTGTAGCTGGCCTAGCAGTGGCACAGTCAGTAGTGTTTGACAGACACTCCAGTGTTTGTCATATGTGAGCTGTCCTTTCCTGGGGTGAGCTAGGGTTCTGAGATGTGTTCTATGTCACAGCAGAGAGAGGCAGATGTTATGGCCATAGGTGTTGTTTAGCAGGACATCACTACAGCAAGTCTTGCTCAGACATAAATCTTTCAAAATCCTATTTTCCATTATTAGAAAACACATACTACATTCACTTATATGCTGACTTATTTCTTATACCTTTTTTGTTATTTCACACTGCACTGGGTTGTATCAGAAGGTTGCTCCATGTCTTTTTTTTTCAACATGGAGTACTGGTAGACAGATATTTGAAATAGGTGTCTGCATGCCCTTTGTAGGTAATGCTCTTGACCAGGTGATGGCCTGTGCACCAATTAGTGTTCCCCACTTGCTAATTGCATGTAGAGCAGCTGGGTAGTTCTTCCAATAGCCAATGTCATGCCAACACACTCGTATAATTGAGTACTTAATGGTGGGCATTGTCCGTTTTCCTTGCCTGTGAGCAACCCATCCTGGAGGTGTATGGCTACTGAGTGTTACACACAGCAGGTGGGAATAACTCTTACAACAAGACTTGTGGAGACAGGCCAACTAAATGGTGGAGAAGGTTACAGACTTAGGGACCAAATGTGAGTATTGCTGTTATATGGTGTGAATACTGCTAGTTTTACAGGCTTTGTGTGTGCATGATACTTTTGCATGGATTTCAGTCTGACAAAGTTATGTGTCTGCATAGCTCTGAACTGTAGGCCTATCCACATAATAGCCAGAGGTTTGCCTGTTATATTTGGTGTGTTACCCAGACAGGTGTCCTTGGCAAATCAGTGGCATACTCTTGTCATTGCTGCCAGTAAATGGCAACATCCATTTGTGTTTCAGACTTCATATCCCTCAGAATAGAGATGTTGCAACCATCCTTGTAACACCAGCAACTTTCTCAGTGTATAACAACAATATTTCAAATATGGCCCTGTGTTTGGACCGCTGTCCTCCACTTATATGACAGGCTTTGTCCAGTTGTCATGCAGTAGAAGGTTGATAGGTATGATCTATCAGTATTTCGTGCTGACATTCCTGCTATCATCCCAGTGATGTTGTGGAATAAGACACATTAAGTGAGGTAGGGGTCATACATATGAGTGCAAAGGCTGGACAGCATGTGGAACCTTGTACATGTAAAAGGTGGGTCTGTGGAATAGTAGGACATGGCTTAGAATCAGTCTGATAGAACATGTGAGAGATATTAGTTATTCCATGGACAAACGTTCTATAGCTGTTACTTTTCATACATTTCACCATGGGGACTGTAGTGGGTTACAATGTACTTTTTAGGAAAAGGTCTGTTTCCCAGTTTGATCAAACACATGTAACAGAACCATTGTTATGTGAAGAATCAATTTACATTGTATCATTTGATACTGTATCCCTTAGGGAGTTAACTGAGGAGTGTAGTTGGAGGCTGTTTAAGAACATATGTAATTGTCAATTGCTTCTTGTATTTAAGGCAAATATGTTTTGTAATGTTGTAATACTTGATGGCAAAACACATTAAAACGTTTTGTGTGTATTGATGGTTGGTTTTCTGTTGTTTTACTATCTTCAGTCATTTTAGTTATATTGCTAAGAGGTCAGTGTATGCCTGGCCATTGTGGATGGCCTATCCTGATTTTGTAGCAGTGTACTGTGTACTTATTAGCTATACTGTGTAGAGGGGGTAGCAGATGTCAGTGGCATGGGTCCCTATGTATCATTATCAATGTGTTTGTATGTCCATAGACTGGTCCCCCAACTTCATCTGGTGTGGTCCAGAATTGTACTAAGGTGCTCTTGGTTCTGACAGTGCTGCAAGTTATTGACAATTGAATAATTACTAATTCCACAGTCTTCCACCCCCTATGATATCATACAGTAGTACAGCTCAGATGGCTTAGTGTTTATATGCTTTGACTATTGTGTACAGGTTCCTCGTTTCAAGACCTGCAAGGGCTGTATATTTTGTTGCAGGCCAGGTGTATATTATTTTCTGTAAATAACACGCCTATATGTGCTGTCATTACAGTAGCAAGGGGTGCGTGTATACTGTATGGGACTCATGTGTATACATGGGTGATTGCACATGTGATATGCACTCACACATCTATTGTACAGCAGCTATACTACGATGGAGACAAATATAATATACCAGACATCTGACTATTAAAATAATACTAATTATTTACCTATCCTGTAACTAGTCTAGTCTAGAGACAAATTTGCTGTATTCAGGACTGTATGTTAGCTTCTGAGTGTTGCCCAAGTCTGCTCTTCAATTTGTCACTAAGATATGCTAGTTCTCTCCTCTCCTGCACTTTTAATAGCTTATTACTTTAGCACTTTACCAGACATCTTGTAGGAAATATTTTAGCACACAAAAGTGCTAACGGCACTAAACGTTCTATGAGGAAACAACTCCAGTAATTATTATTAATGGTCACCCCCTCCAGGCATGTCTACAGGTCAGTTCCCTATGCTTTCATCTATTAACCTGCTAAACTTGGCCATCCTGAAGCAAAGTAGCAGCTGCCTCATGTGCACTGACAACCCTCACCTCTTAGCTCTCTACACTCAGACTTGCAAGAGATGGACTTATATATCCAAATTGGAAGCCACACACTCTCCAGCCAAGACCAGAATAGTTGGTCAAGAGGAGACAGTCAACACTTGCACCACACTACATGGAGCACATAACCCTCCAGAACACACACTAGGACTGCCTTCATATAAAAACACAAACCACACACCCACCTTTGCAGAGGCTCTCAATAAAAAGCTGCACAAACAGCAGAGACCACCAATCCAGACATGCACTCCACCACCACCACACAACACTAATCACAAGACACATATGTCTCCTAAACAGTGTGCCAGTCAATCAAAGCTCCTAAGGCAAAACAGCATGGCCAAAACACTAGGCATAGTTGACTTGATACTGAGGAACAGTGATGTCCCACTCACTAGGTTGAAAAAGGAGAAAGTGACAGTCAGCTGCCTGTCAGGTGCCAGGATCTGCAATAAACAAAAGAACGATAACCAATGAAAAAATTAATCTGCCACATAACACACACACTGAGGTCCCTCAACAACAGGTACACATATATGGTCCACACTAAGCTACTATGGCGGTGCCATGATGGCAGTAGGCTCTCCAGCTCCCCAGTTGTGCACTTGGGTTTTGTTCATGCACTTACCTGTGTTGTTCAGTTGTGATGTCGAACGTCTGGTCGGGTGTGTGTCTGGTGTCAACGGTTGTGTTGTGATGTCTGTGGTGTCCTGATGAGTAGTTTTTCTGTTTTTTTATTACCTTTGGAACTTGAAGCTGGGCCTGCAGTGTGAGTCAGCCTGTTGGCTGCAGAGACAGAAGCAGAGTTTGCCGGCATGAAATTCAAAATAGGATTATGTCTTGTTGGGGAAATCCAGAATAGAGGTGAGATGGAGATATGGACAGGTTTTGGAGTTTTGCAGTTGGCTATGGAAGTTCATCAGAGGATCGGTTTATGGACTGTTGGTTTCTGATGTGGAGATGAAGTAACTTATGATTCCTAGGTGGACTGCAGAAATGTTTCTGGGCAAGGATGTGGCAGCTGATGTTTCTGTGCCTGCGGTTGGACTGAAACTTTGATGCAGTTGGTGCGTGAGTTGGATTGTAACAGTTGTGTTGTTTGGCACTGACGGTTGGCTTGTACTGTTGTTGTTTTTTTTTTTTACTTTGTTTTTTTTTTTGTGTGTAAGGTTGTTGTTGCTGATAAATGTTGAGCTTGGAGGAATGAAATTTCGTTCAGCCGTGTATGCAGTTGAATGACAATAAAGTTAATCTTGTAATCTTGTAAATCTTGTAACATGTGACTCTGTCATTGTACATGTGGGTGTGAATGACCTGAGACATACCTCACTGGAATATATGGAAACAGGCATGGAGGAGCTCTCTGACTATGTAGCCCAGATGGGTATGACCCTAGCCCTGAGCAGTATTCTACCATCACCCAGAATGATACCACAGTACAAGCTGAAAATGATTGATTGCAACAATTGGCTACATTTTCTGGTATAATTTTAAGGGATTTCTCTATCTGTGTGCCTGCGATGACATGTTTGACAGACCCTGATCCTTTGCCACAGATGGTCTGCATCTGTCACCCCTGGGCTTCCAGATAATCCAGATACTGGCCAAGGCTCTTGCTACCCCTATAGTGGCTTTTTTAAGCAGTGTTCCAAAGACCACATTACCACTGTAATAGCTACAAACAAATGTAATCTGAGAATCATGCTGCTCAACATTAGAGGTTTACATTTCAAAATGCACTCACTCAAAGCACTCCTTAAACTGGAGAACATCAGAATATGTGCTGTAACACAGAACTGGTTCAAGGCAGCAGGAAGCACACCTACACTACCAGGCTATCACTTATTCCACACCTGCTTGGCCCAGAACTTGGACTGAAGCTGCAAAGGGGGTGGTGTTTCAATATTCATAATAGATGTGCACACCTCCAGACTGTTAGCACAACATAATGCATCTGAGATACTTCAGGTGCAGCTAACAGTGGGTAAGACAGCAATACAGATCAGTCTGCTGTAGGTCCACAAACATTTCCCAAGACTCACACTCTCCATTCCTAAGCACCCTGGGGAATATTATTTCCAACCTAACACTCTCATACTGGCCGACATCAACTACCCCACCATTAACTGGAAAAACTACTCATGTACCAATACACTTGGCTAATGCTTTCTGGAATTCATTAATTTCAGTGCCCTGGACATGCTCGTTCTTACTTCCACTAGAGGTATCCACATCCTTGACCTGGTCATTACTTACATGGGCGGATGTTGCTCTACACCAATAGTCAACTCCTCCCTGGTTAGATACTAACACAAACTAATCATCTTGGAAATCCACATCCCTCCCACCACCCCACAAAGGTAACCACCATGAAATCTTCTCCAAAGCTAACTTTGGGCACCTACAAACAGAGGTGGCTAACTGCATGGCACCCATGAAGATGAAGACTAGTTGCATGACCACAGAATCTTACACCAATGCACTGTAAAAACACATACACAAATGCATAAATCTCATCATATGCAATACAACCAAGATGCTCTCCTCAGAAAAAAGGAAGCCAATGTGGTGGTCCCCTGCCCTAAGCAAACTTTACAACAGAAGGAGGAAATTGATGTGAAATAAGGTAAAGTCCCAATACTGGAAATACTCCCTTATCAGACTCAAACAAAGGTTGAGATCTCTCATCAAATCCTGTAAAGATAACTATGAAAACATGATTGCAGCAGATAGTGAAAAGAACCACAAGGCCTTCAATAGTTATGTATAGAATCTCCACAGAACAGTAGCATGACCCTCAGATTATGTATGCTTGTATCTGTTAAGGTGGTTCTTTTGTCTTCTGGACATTAACTATAAAATGCACTAAGGTGATATTTCTGTCAATGTATGTTAGCAGGAATAGTGTTACTACAACAACCTTCTCAGCTTATCTACCACATCATTTGGATATGTCTCTATTGTCATGCCTTGGTCCCCCCATTTTGTCTGACTCGTTCCAGATTCATTGCACTAAAGGGTTGTGAGCATACCTCTCCACTGCCAGGCTAGTTGAAGACTGTCCAGGTGTTTGGCCCATACTTTGTTTCTGTTTCACGGTTTATTTGCATTTCTCTGGATAACACTTTTATGATGCAAGGATTAATCTCAGTGAAGACTGACATACATGTCAATTCCCATCCTCATGTCATTCAGACATTTCTGCTGATACAATCCGTGTTGCTGTACAACTGTTCATTTATGACAGCAATATTCTGATTCTGTCCATATTCCCACCCTTTGTACAGCCTTTGTTCATTAGTCTTGCACTAAGAGGTTGATATGTATGATTCTGAGGTATGTCTATACTGCATGTTATATGCAACCTTCAGCATGGCTTTAAGCCACACCACAGTACTACTTCTGACCTCAACTCTTTCTCTAACATCATTAACCACAACCGCAATAATAACAAGCTATCCCCAGCACTCTTTCTAGAGCTATCCAAGGCTTTTGACACAGTTGACTACAAAATGCTTAGAAATACCTTGAAGGCCTTATCCTTAAACAACCATGCACCCCAATGGTTTCAGTCCTACCTGCAGGGCAGGCAACAGGCAGTCCTATGGCAGGACAAGCTATCATCTTGCCTACCCATTACATTAGGAGTCCCCCAGGGCTTGATACTAGGACCCCATATTTTCTCCATCTTTATCAACGACCTTCATTCAGTAATCCCAGATGCTACCTGCATTCAATATGTGGTTGACTCCACCTTGATTTGTTCTGACACCTCACCAGCTACTCTATTCACATTAACCCAAAATACCTTTAATAGAGTAGAAAAATAGCTTTCCAATCAACATCTAATCCTAAACCCCAACAAAACGAAACTGCTCCTCTTCTCCCCCACATGCAGGACCCCCCCTGCCATTCTTCAGCATAACCGCTAACAATGGCACTATCATCTCCCCAGCAGCCCAAACTAAACTACTGGATGTAGTAGTTGATAACAACCTGAAGTTTGATGTGCATATCAATCAAACTATCAAAACCATTAATAAAAAAGTTGGCTCTCTTTATAGGTTCATAGGTTCATAGGTTCATACTAGGCTATCTGCCCTAGGGCATTTCTAAGCCTAGTCAGAGTGTGGTTGGCTTTCGCCACCCATTTTAAATGAATTTTGCTATGCTCTTTTTCGAGGTTGGTATACTGTGCCTCTGTCTAACAGTGACACAGAAGTGATACCCGGGGTAAACCTACGATCTCCCATCCACTCATCAAGATTCCTCTTGAAGAGTGTCAATGAGGGACTCTGCCTAACCTGGACTGGGATTTTATTCCAGAGTGAAGGGAGCCTCTGGGTTATGAATCTGTCCCTCCAGCATGTCCCATTTATTTCAGTGCTGAGGTTCAAGTCTCTTGAGTGCATAGCTCGATGGGATTTGGATTTTCTGAGGTGTAGCATGTCCATTAATTCCAGGTTGGACATGGCTTTATACATCAGGCACAGATCGCCTCTGAGCAGGTGGTATGCCACTGAGTAGAGCTGGAGTTTCTTTAACCGGGCAGCGTATGGCATCTGTTTGAGCCCTTTGATCCTCTTGGTGAGGTACTTTTTGGGTCTTTCCAGTTGCTGCAGGTACATCCCAAAAGGGGCATTGTACTCAATTATGGACCTGATGAGGGATGAGGGATGAGTAAAGAGGCATGATGTCCTCCCCTGATCTAAATGTGAATCCCTTCATGATTAGGTGGGCTATATAAAATGTTTTTCTAACCACTTTGGCCACGTGGTTTTCAAATGAGAGATTGCTATCAACTTGGGTCCTCAGGTCCCTAATTACTTCTTCCGTACTAAATGGATTACGACCTATGTGGTAATTTGTGGGCACTTTGTTTTTGCCAAAGAGTATGACTATCACTTTTATCACTACACTTTTTGGCGTTTAGCTTGAGGCCATGGCTCTGGCACCAGTTGTCTGTTTCTATGAGGCCCTTTTGTAGGATGCTTGTGTCAGCTGGAGAGTCGATTATGGTGCCTAGTTTGCAGTCATCTGCGAACTTGGTCAGCCACAGTCCTTCCATGTTGGCCTGTACCTCTGAGAAATATATACCGAACAAGAGAGGTCCCAGGACTGAGCCTTGTGGGATGCCACTTGTAACTGGTTTGGAGTCTGACATGGCTCCAGCAATTCTAACCATGTGGGTTCTGTCCTTGAGCCAGTTTGCAACCCATCTAGTGACATAGGGGTTTATATTTAAGCTGGTGAGCTTATCTATAATACCCAAGTGGGGTATTGTATCGAAGGCTTTTGCGAGGTCCAGGTAGGCTGTGTGGAACACCTTCCCCTCGTCAATGGCCTTGGTGACTGTTTCAAAGAAATCGATCAGGTTTAAGAGGCAGGATCTGCCCTTAACAAAGTCAAACTGGGTAGGATCCAGTGTCTGCAATATCTTTATTTATGAGGTCCATGATGATTCTTTCCATAGCCTTGCAGACCAAGCTACTCAGGCTTATGGGGCAATAGTTTCCAGGATCCATTGAGGCACCACCTTTGTGGAGAGGGACCACTGTTGCTGTATGCCACTCTTTAGGTACATATCCTGTAGTAAGGCTGAGACTGAACAGTAGTTTTATGTTTGGGTTTAGCTCTTCTTGGAGTTCATGTAGGATGCAGCCCGGGACACCATCTGGTCCCTTTAATGCTGTGTTTTTTGCTTTGGAGAGGGTGGCTCTTACCTGAGCATCTGAGATGTCAGGGGGACAGCACTCTGCTGGGATAGATATTTGCCCTTTTGGTGGGGGGGGGTTTGCACTGAACCTGTCAGCTAAGATGTTGGCAATGTCTGTGGGTTCGGTGTATTTTTTGTCATTTTGGACTAATTCTGAGCATATCTGGGAATTTCCACCCAGGTTCCTAACATAGCTAAAGAAAGCCTAGTGATTATCCTTAGTGTCCAGTGCAATTTTTCTCTCAAAGCTGGCCTTAGACGATTTTATGAGTGCCCGTAGTTTTTTGCTAATACTGATCAGAGATGCCCTCCCTTTTTGGGATTTTGCTCTATCATGTAGTAGCTTCCTCCTTCTATTGTATAGTTTGTTTATGGCTGGGGTCCACCAGACAGGACACCTGCCTTTGGAGGATTGGGTCTTGGTTTTATTTGGGATTGCATGATCCATGCATTCCTGAAGGTGTTCATAGAATGCATTTATAAAGGATTCTGCGGTCTGGGCCATATTTTCCACAGGCCCGGGGGCTTTGAAGGATTCCACCTCGGTTTTGAGGAGTGTGAAATTTGCTTTAGAGAAGTTTTTCACTGTGGTTTTCTGGGCAGGGGTTGAGGTCGGGATGTGAATATCCAGTGAGATTAGTTTATGGTCTGATCTTACCAGTGAGGGATACACTTCTGTTCTGGAGCATAGAGCCCCCATGTTGGTGATGATCAGGTCCAGTATGCTTTCCCCTCTTGTGGGAGTGCTAACAAGTTGTTCCATAGCATTTGAGTTTATAAATTCTAGGAACCTTTGGGCTAGGGTGTTGGAGCTAGAGTAATGCTCCCAGTCTATGTTTGGGTAGTTGAAGTCGCCCAATATAATGGTGTTTGGAGAGACCTTTATTTTTTCCAGTGTTCTCAGGAAGGCCGAGTGAGGTTCCTGGGTTTGGGAGGGTGGTCTGTAGCAGGCTATAAACTGGAAGGCAGTTTTACCCACTGTTAGTTGCACATGGATAGTCTCTGATGCTTTGTGCTGTGCCACCAACCTGGAGGTGTGGGTATCTTTGACGAATATTGATACTCCCCCTCCTTTTGTGGTTCTGTCCAAGTTTTGGGGCCGAAAAGCATGGTATGAGGTATAACCTGGTAGTGCTGGGGTACTCTCGGGATCCTTGAACCAGGTTTCTGTTACTGCACAGATATCGATGTTCTCCATGCTAAGGAGAGTTTCGAGTGATGCATGTTGAGGTTTAGACTTCTGGCGTTGAGTAGCATTACTCTTAGTTTCTTATCCCTTGTGATACCTATCGAGGTGGGTTTGTCTTTTGAGCCTTGCCTAAAAAAGGCACTATGGGGGTGGCAAGGGACTTTGCCAATATCTGAAAGCCCAGGGGTGACAGGTGCAAGCTGTACCTAGCGAAGCGTCGTGGCTTGTTGAGCATGTCTTCCTAGGCTGAGAGGCATTGGATCCCCTTTGAATGACACCAATACTTAAGCCAATTGTTGAAATTGATCATCTTGTCTTCAAATTGTGGCATCATTCTTGGTCAGGGTAAGATGCTGCTGAAGGTCAGGGTCATACCGGCCTGGGCTACATGCTCAGAGACCTCCTCTATGCCTCTTTTCATGTAGTCCAGGGAGGTACATCTCAGGTCATTCACATCAGCATGGACAATGACTGAGTCATATTTGTACTTGCCTTGGAGTGACCTGAGTGCTTGTGTTATGTGGCGGATCCTAGCACCCGACAGGCAGCTCACTGTGACCTTCTCCTTGTTCAGCTTGGTGAGCGGGACGACAGTGTGCCTGATGATAGAGTCACCTATTACAAGTGTATCAGGTGTGTTGTTTAGCCTTAAGGGCTGTGACTGTTCGGCACACTGGCTTTGTGAGCTATGTGTTACACATGTTTTGTTTTGCATGTGTTTGTTTACAGAATCAAACCTTTCCCTACCCCACTAGCTAGAACTGCAATTACCCATCCCCATCTACTATCAACTCTCCTCTATGCGTCACCTCTATTCCCCAACTTAAACAAAACTGATCTTAATAAACTATCATCCTGCTATAACCACATTGCCAGATTTGAACGTAACAAAAGAACAGCCAAGGAGTGCTAAAAAAATCCCAGTTCTTTATTGTAGGCACTTTTGTTCATCCACACTTCTTCAGACAAAACTCTACCCAACATTCAATGTGTTATATAAGACACTTAATTAGTTAATAAGTTAATAAGACAATTAACAAGCTTGCTCAAGTTAATCAAACTGTTAGGTGTTATAAGAAATGCCATTACAAATGGAATTTAAAATCTAAAAAGCACAAAGAAATGTAAACATTATAATTCCTTATATAACACAAACAAAATAAAACAAAACAAGTAAAGATCATACTAAAATGTATGTATTACCACAATGTGTATGTAGACAATGCAATGATAAATAAACAGCCTCCACTCCCTATCTAAATGTTAAGCTAAAAAATTTAATCAACTTTACCCCCCTTTTTTAAAAATAAATCATACATTATATATTATATAGAAAACTTCTACTTAAATTAAGTGGTATCATCATGGTAAAATGTAACTGAATAGATGTATACACGTTTCATACTACATATTACCTATCCAATGAGTTTAACTTTAGAATGCATTTAATTTAACTCAATTCATTCAGCCCTGGTGGAACATAGGCATTAGTTCTTAACTGCCATAATAGTTCACATTCTTCCAACTTCATTTCCCACGGACCACCTCTAATATTTTTACTTATTTGATCCATGATAATAAAATGGAAATTATGTGTGGGATTGTCTATAACATGCTTTGCCAAAGCATTGGTAGTTGACCTCTTGCCAATCTGGTATTGGTGTTCGTAAATCCTCTAAGTGTCTGTTCTGTTTTTCCTATGTAAAAACCTTGGCACTGCTGGCAATGGTAAGGTAAACTTCCCCTGTTGCCTCACAATTAAATCTTCCTTTTACACTGTAGATCTTGTTGTGTATTCTAAAACAGTTTCCTACCTTTATAAATTGGCATTGATGGCATCTGCCACATTTTTTCATACCCCAATTACTTTTGGGTATTATGGTGTGACATTCTAGTATGTTCTTCAAATTTGGGCATCTTCTCTGTTATGTTGGGCTTTCCGACAAAATTTCTGTACACAGTACTATCTTCCATAACAAGGGCCCAATTTTTAATGATAATATCCTTGATATTTTTTGCATCCATAGAATAGGTAGTTAAAAAGCAAAGTCTGGGACTGAACTGTATGGGAAGATTATTGGAATTTCTATCGTGTGTAGTTTAATCACGTACTACTTCACTATAGCCTTTCTACAAGATGGGCTTAAAATGCACATTTTTCCTTTAACTATGTACTTCATTAAAAAGTTGTTCAAAGAGGTATATCGGATATCCTCTTTTTGTGAACATATTTTTTATAAGTTCACATTCGACTTGGAAATCATCATCAGATGAAACCATTCTGGCTGCTTGTACCGATTGTTCTTTTATTACAGCTCTTTTTTGATAAAAAGGATGGTTGCTACTGAAATGGAGAAAAGCATTAGAATAAGTAGGATTTCTATAAATAGTAGCTTTATATCTCCTATTCATTGTGTCTTTAGACAATTGTACATCTAAGCAGTTAATGGTTTCTATCTCAAACTGGTAGGTAAATTCTAGAATGTTAGTAAACTTTGTAATGGTGTTTAGGAATTCCTCTACTGTTTCAAGTGACCCTTTCCATATAAAAAAGATGTTATCTTGATAGCAAGTGTACCAGTGTTCTCCTTGAACATTGCATTGTTAAATAAGAATTCCCTTTCCCAATAAGCCATTAGGCAATTTACAAAGCTTCCCCCACAGGGGGAGCCCATGGCTACCCTTGACTTTTGCAGGAAAAATTGGTTATTGAATAAGATGTAGCTGTTTTCTAATACCGGTTCAAGTAGTACTTCTATCAAATCAATTTCATTGCTATCCATGTCTTTAATTATTAAAAATTCACGTACCCACTGCAAACCTAGTTCCTGGGGTATGACAGTGTATAAATCTTTTATGTCTACTGTCAAAAAGTTGTAACAAGCATCAAATTCTAAATGGTTTATACCTTCCAAGAAACTCTAGAAATCATGGCAAATTTGCTGTTCTGTATGTATGACTGGTTTTAATTTACTATCTACATACCTGGTAGAGGCATACTTGATGGATTTACGCCCATCTACTATTGGTCGAAAAGGTGGATTGAAGAGATCCTTATGGATCTTGGGAGATCCAAAAATAAGAGGTATTTTGGGTGCAGGCATTGTCAGGTAATGTTATGTGTCAATATTCACACAATTCTACAGAAACATACCACTGATAATAAAGTTTACCCATCTGTATGCACTATTGACCTCATTTAAACTCACTTTTATATAATTGTCACTTTCAAGGATAGCTGACATTTTCTCATGATAATCTATTTCATCCATGAACACAAGACCACCCCCTTTATCGGGTTTCATGATACATACTTTCTGAAGTTTAAGAAAATTCAGCAGTTCTTTTTCAACCATAGCCATATTTCTATTTACATGGTTAAACTGGCTTTTCCCAAGAACAGCCCTAATATCCATTTCACAAATTTTCGCAAAAACATTTTACATTTCATGCATTGGGGGATTAAATACACTAGCAATTCTCAAATTATTGTGCATACTAGAGTTCTTGCCCAGCAATACAGATAAATTAAGTTTACGAACATTTTTAGATATACCAATGTTTCAACATTAGCTCTATTATCTGGCACAAAAGATAATCCTTTGGAGAGAATGTTTGCTACCTCAGTAGTGACTTTAACAGATGAAAAGTTGTATATCTTAAAATCACCCTGAAAGTTAGTCAATATCTCAAGCTTGTTATCAGAAGCAGTGTTTACCTTCTCCAAAGGTTCTGCTTCTTTCATTGTTGGCCTTGATATTGCCCTTTCTGCAGTTGCTGCTGTTGTTTTGGGTTGCCTTCCTGAAAAACCTGCTGGTTAGAGGTTCAAGGTTCAGGGCAGTTAGTGGTAAAATAGGCATTGTTCTTTTGTTGATGTCCCCTAATCCTTTCGCTCCGTCTAAGGGGAGACGTCTGTACTCCATTAACGTCATCATCTCGGAGGTGACATTCTGTTTCTACGTTCTGTTGGGCACGTTGGTGATTGCTGGTTGCCTGGATGACAGGAATTGTTCCTCCCTTGATGTTTTGTGGCTCTGGTGGAGCAGGGTATGTGGTTTTATTATCGTAGTCCCTTTTATTCCTTAAAATCTTCTTCTTTTTGATGTCAGTTGCTTTAGTCATTGCACTGTCTATGCTCGAAAAAATATGAGCATAATCAAACTTGTATCTTGAGAAATCACCATCGCCTGTAATGTTCCTTTCTAACATTTCTAGTTCCAACCTTAAGATGTCAATTTGAGCATTATACAGCTGAATTAAGGCTTCTAGAAATTCAAAGTCTTATTTGTCAAATAAGTCAATGTGTTCTTGGTGAAAAACAGAATCCTTAATTTGACCAGTTGGGTAGAGCCATTGACGTTACCCTTTAGGGACCAGCTTCAATTTAATGCATTCTTTGAAGTAAGTAACCTCGAGCTGTAATTTCTTACATTTATGCTGTTTTTGATCAAATGTTTTTAGGTTAGTTACAATGGGTATTTGCATCAAACTATTAGTGTTATGATCAGCTGAATTATCAGTGTCTGGTGAACAAAAAACTGTTGGTGTTTTCAGAAAATCTGCCATAGAAGGTGCTGAACTTTGCCCAAGTTGATTTAAGGGTTGTAGTTCACCTTCAACAATTATATTACTGCCAGTATTAGAGACTGAAGATCTCTGTCCATTTAGATATCCACTTAAGGGTACAGTAGACACAGAAGTATAAGAAATATTTTGTCTACTTACACCCATATTCATATCAGAAACAGAAGCTGACATGTCAGCAGTGGGATTTACTGATTCCAATTTAGAAATTCTTCTTGATAGGACATCCACTTGGCCAAGCAACTGCTGAACAAACAGGGTCAGATTGCCCACGACGTTCACCTTGGTAGTCAATCCTCCTGTTGAAGTATTTTCATATTTTTGTTGGGAGAAAAGAGACTGGGAAATGGCAGCAACTCCACTAGCCATCATACACAAACCAACCAAAATACACTTGCAAAAAATGACTGAAATTAATAAAAGAACAGCCGAGGAGTGTTACTTGAGCAAGGTTGTTAATTGCCTTATTAACATATTAACCAATTGTCATATAAGGTATTGAATGTTGGGTAGAGTTTTGTCTGAAGAAGTTCATTGTATAGTGTGGATGAACGAAAGTGCTTACAATAAAGAATTGGGATTTTTTTTAGCACTCCTTGGCTGTTCTTTTGTTACTTTCAGTGGTTGTTCACATTGCCAGATTTGCTGCTGGCACAGCCTACTGGACAAAACACTGTCACAACCTAAATCACCTAGGATGGCTTGAACTGCCTAGCCTACTGCAGTTCAAACAGCTAGTAGTGGCACATAAAGTCCCTTACCAACCAAAAAATACACCTGCACTAAAAAATATTATCAGCCCCTACACCAGCACCCGGCCACTGCGATCATCCACTAGACTCCTAGTTCAAACATATAAATCCAACTACTCATCTGGGGACTCTCTGTTTGCCAAACTCTGTTGGAAAAATATGGAACAGACTCCCAGCTGACTTGACCCTAGAACCCTCATTAACTCGTTTCAAAATCAAACTCAAGAAATACTTCAAAACTCATTAGTTATGCCCTTGCACTAACCCCGACTAGTGACCTCTCTATTACTCAGGTGCCTTACCTTCAATTACTTCTAACTTTTTTCTACCACACCATTTCAGGAAGGGTCAAATTGTATAACTGCTGCTCAATGTGTCTTAAACCTGAATGTAATGTTATGGATGTATAACTTTGAAAATAATGTTATGTTTTGTAAAGTGTTTTATAATAAGTTAGTACTATAAGTATTAAATGCTGATATTACTTATGACTATAATCTGCTTGAAACTAGCATTTACTAAATATTCAATGTGTATTATTATCTTGGAGCTTTTCTCCCTGGGCCTCTGCTGAAAATGGACATATATCCAGTCAGACTATCCCAGTCAGCAAATTTAAAATAAATAAATAAAATAAATAAATAAATATGACATATATATATATATATATATATATATATATATATATATATATATATATATACACATATGGGTCTACTTTAAAACACCGACATGCAAAACACCAACGACGAGAACACTGAGACCGGAAGATCGACAACTGAGATGACTGACAGTTTAAAAGCACGAAACTTCACATGCCTGACAAACCACAATCAACAAAACAAAACAAATACTTTTTCCGAAAAACATACACACAACACAAGCACAACAAAAACCTTACAAACCTATACTAAACCTTGCATGCACAACTATCTATGCACTAACCTTAACCCAAACCCTAACCCTAAGGTCCGTCACTATCGCACACTCACCTAACCCGTGCCCTAACCCTAACTCACTTAACCCACCCCTAACCCTAAAGTCTGTCACTACTGCACACTTAGCTTAACATGTTGGTGTTCTCAGCATCGGGCTTTTAAACTGTCGGTCATCTCAGCTGTTGATCTTCCGGTCTCTGTGTTCTCATCGTCGGTGTTTTGCATGTCGGTGTTTTCAAGTAGACCCATCCATATATATATATATATATATATATATATATATATATATATATATATATATATATATATATATATGTGTGTAGATAAAGATATATAGATGTATATGTGTGTGTGTGTATATATATATATATATATATATATATATATATGTGTAGGTGCATAGGTTCATAGGTAGATACTAGGCTATTGGCCCTAGGGCCTATATTAGCTTAGCCAACAAGATTCCCTGGCTTTGGCCACCCAAGACAAATAATTTCCTGTGCCCCTGTCGAGCAGACACACAGAGGTGAATCACGGGATGGATTTCCTATTTCTCATCCAAGAGGGCTAATGAGGAGCTCTGTTTAACGTAAATGGGTATTTTGTTCCAGAGCATGGGAAGTGTTATGGACAGTAATCTATCCCTCCAGCATGTTCTGTCTATTGCGGGGACATGGTTTAGCTCCCTGGAGCATGTGTTTTGGAGGGACTGAGATTTCTTTACATGTAGCATGTCCAACAGCTCTGGGTTTGACATGGTTTTGTATGCTGGGCAGAGATCAGCTCTGATTAGGCAATATGCAATGTATTAAAGCTAGTATATTTTGAGACAGTTTGCATAGGGAATCTGTTTGAGGGCGGTGATCATCTTTATGAGGTAATTCTGCAGACTTTCCAGTTGTCGTAGGTGTCTTGTGAGGTACATACCTAACAGGCCGTTGTACTGTATAATAGGTCTAATGAGGGATTAGTAGGGAGGAACAATGATCTCCTTTTTTCTGGATGAGACACCTGTTGTGATGTGATGTGCCACACAGAAGGATTTTCTGAGTACTGTGGCAATGTGGTTATCAAAGGAGAGAATACTATCCACCTGTGTACCTAGGTTTCTTATCACACTTTCAATGTTAAGTGTACTAGCAGCTATGTGGTAGTTCATGGGCACAGAGTTTTACCCAAAGGAGATGACAATGCATTATTTGGCATTGAGTTTGAGGCCATGGCTTTGTGCCTCAGTAAGGCCCTTTTGCAGACTGTCCACATCTTTGCGGGATTCAATAATGACTCCAAGTTTGCAGTCATCTGCGAACTTTGTTAGCCATAGACCCTCTGTGTTAGCCTAAACCTCAGAGAAGTAGATACCAAACATGAGAAAACCAAGGACTGAGCCCTGTTGTACTCCACTTGTCACTGGTCTGGAGTCAGATTTGGAGTCAGTTACTTTCACAGTGTGAGTTCTGTCTGTAAGCCAGTTGGCAGCCCATCTCGTGACATAGGTATTTATGCCTGGGTTAGTGAATGTATCTGTAATTCTAGAGTGGGGGATGCTGTCAAAGGCCTTGGCATGGTCTAGGTGGGCTGTGAGAGCCACCTTGGCCTTGTCCTGGGCTCTGGTGACTGCTTCAAAGAAGTCAATCAGGTTTAGGTGACATGCTGTACCTTTCACAAACCCAAACTGGGTGGAGTCCACAGTTTAGAGGTTACCTATGTCATTGTTTATAAGTTCCATGATGATACGCTCCATGGTCTTGCAGATCAGGGTTCTCAGGCTGATGAGGTAGTGGTTCCCAGTGTTTGTGGTGGCTCCCCCCTTGTGGAGTGGGATAACCATCACTGTGTGCCATTCAGTAGGCACAAAGCCTGAAGTGAGGCTATGATTGAACATGGTACTTAGGTAGGGTGCCAGTTCATTCTGTAGTTTGTGCTGAACACAGCCTGAGATGTTGTCTGGTCCCATCGATGCTGTATTCTTGGCTTTGGAGAGTGTGTTTTTTACCTGTGCGCCGTGATTACAGGGGCTTTACATTCATTCAGCATTGAGATGGGCCATTTAGTGGGTGAGAATGGGGTAAATTTAGCACTGAATCTATCTGCCAGGATGTTGGCAATATCAGTTGGTTCTGTATATTTACTGTCATTGTGCTATAACTCAGAGCAGATCTGAGTGTTGCCATTGAGATTCTTGACATAGCTATAGAATGCTTTGGGATTGTCTTTAGAATCAGTTGCAATTTTGTTTTTGTAACTAGCTTTGATGGATTTTATGTGGGATCTTAGCTTTTTACTGAGGCTGATAAGGAAGTTCCTACAATCATGGGAGTTTACTCCTTTTTTGCAACAGTTTCTTCCTTCTGTTGTACAGTTTCTTTATGGCAGGGGACTGTCAGATTGGCTTCCTTTATTGGGAGGAGAGCATCTTGGTTCTATTTAGGATGGCACGATCCATGCACTTGTGTTTGTGTTCATTCAGTGTTGGTGTAATATTCAGCAGTTGTACATCCATTTTCCATCTGCATGGGTGTCATGAAGTTAGCCACTTCTGTCTTAAGAAGCATGAAGTTGGCTTTGGAGAAGTTCTTTATGGTGGTTTCCTTATATATATATATATATATATATATATATATATATATATATATATATATATATATATATATATATATATATATATATACATATAGGTTCATAGGTTCATAGGTTTATACTAGGCTATCTGCCCTAAGGCATTTATAAGCCTAGCCCAAATTATTGTGGCTTACGCCACCATTATAATATGAAAAATACTGTGCCCATTAGTTTGTTGTGCCTCTGTCCAGCAGTGACCCAGAGATGATTCCCCTGCAAACCTACGACTCCCATCCACAGGTCTAGATTTCTCTTGAACAGAGTCAGGTGCTCTGCCTCACATGGACGGGATTTTATTCCACAGCATAGGGAGTCTCTGAGTGATAAATCTATCCCTCCAGCACGTCCTATTTATATCCGTGCTAAGGTTTAATTTTGAGGTGGAGCATGTCCATTAATTCCGGGTTGGACATGGCCTTGTATGTCAGGCACATGTCACCTCTGAGCAGAATAGAGCTGGAGTTTCTTCAATCTGGCAGCATATGACAGATTTTGGAGTCCTTTATCCTTTTGGTGAGGAACTTTTGGGGTCTCTCCAATTGCTGCAGATGTCGGGTGAGATACATCCCGAATGGGGCATTGTACTCGATCATTGGTCTGATAAGTGAAGAGTACAGGGAACAATGACCTCACTAGATCTGGATGTGAATCCCTTCATGATCAGGTGGGCAATGTAGAAGGTCTTTCTAACCACTTTAGCAATGTGAGTGTCAGGCCACTGTCAACCTGGGTCCCCAGGTCCCTGATAACCTCTTCTGTGCTTAGTGGATTGCCACCTATATGGTAGCTTGGGGTTACCTTGTTTTGTATGACTATACATTTTTGGCGTTTAACTTCAGGCCATGGCTCTGGCACCAGCTATCTGTTTTCTGAAGGATATCAGTGTCCGATGCACTTTCCACTATGGCTTGCAGTCATCTGCAAACTTTGTCACCATGTTGGCCTGTACTTCTGAGAAGTAGATGCCAAACAATAGGGGCCAAGGAGGGACACCACTTGTGACCGGCTTGGAGTCTGACACAGCGCCAGCAACTCTAACCCTGTGGGTTCTGTCCTTAAGCCAGTTTGCAACCCATCTTGTGACATATGGGTTTACATTTAAGCTGGTAAGTTTTTCTACAATACCTGAGTGGGGTATTGTGTCGAAGCCTTTGCAAGGTCAAGGTAGGCTGTATGGACTGCCTTTCCCTCATCAATGGCCTTGGTGACTAAAGTTCAAAAGGCATGATCTTCCCTTGACAAAGCCAAACTGGGTCGGGTCCAATGTCTGCAAGTCCCTATATCTTTGTTTATGAGCTCCATTATGATCCTCTCCATAGCTTTGCAGACTAGACTTGTTCAGGGTCCGTGAGGCGCCACCTTTGGAGTGGGACCACAGTTGATCCTGTGGTAAGGCTGAGATTAAACAGCTGCCTTATGTGCGGGTTTAATTCCTCATTGGACACCATCCGGTCCCATTGATGCTGTGTTTTTAGCTTTGAGGCTACACTCGGCTGGGATAGTTATCTCTCCTTTAGGGGAGAGGGGTGAAGTTTGCACTGAACCTGTCTGCCAGTATGTTGGCAATGTCTGTGGGTTCAGTGATTTTGTATCATTTTGGACTAATTCTGAGCATATCTGTGAGTTTCCACCCAGGTTCCTAACATAGCTGAAAAGGCCTTATGATTGTCCTTTGAATCCATGGCAATTTTTCTCTCAAAATTGGCCTTAGTTGATTTTATGAGTGCTCGTAATTTTTACTAATAATGATCAGGGTGACTTCCTTTTATGGATTTTGTTCTATCATGTAATAGCTTTCTCCTCTTATTGTAAAGTTTGTTAATGGCTGGGGTCCACCAGACTGGACGTTTGCCCTTTGTGGAAAGAGTCTTGGTTTTATTTGGGATTGCCTGATCCATGCAGTCCTGGAGGTGTTCATAGAAGGCATTTGTAAGGGCTTGGTTGTGGTTTCCTCTGACTCAGGGGCCTTGAAGGATACCACACCAGTCTTGAGTAGTGTGAAGTTTGCTTTAGAAGTTCTTCACTATGGTCTTTTGTTTGGGGTGGGGATGTGGATTTCCAGTGAGATTAGTTTATGATCAGATCTCACCAATGAGTGGAGCATTTTGTCCCCATGTTTGTGACAATGAGATCTAGTATATTTTCTCGAACAGTGACTAGCTGTTCCATGGCATTTGAATTTATGAACTCCAGGAACCGTTGGGCTAGAAAGTTAGGGCTTGAGTAATGTTCCCAGTCTATATTCGGGTAGTTGAAGTCACCCAATATGATGGTGTTTGGAGATACATTTATACCCTCCAGTGTCTTCAGGAAGGCTGTGTGGGGTTCCTGAGTTTGAGAGGGTGGCCTGTAGCATGCTACAATTTGTTTTGCCTATTGTTAGTTGCACCTGGATGGTTTCGAGCTTCATCAACCTGGAGGTGTGAGTATCCTTTATGAATATGGATACACCCCCTCCTTACCCCCTCTTTGTGGAGGGTCTAATAGTGCGGGGTGCTCTCAGGAGCCTTGAACCAGGTTTCAGTTACAGCACAGACATCGATGTTCTCCATACTGAAATTTGAGATTTAGACTTCTGGCATTGAGCAGCATTACCCTCAATTTCTTTTTTGTTTTCTAGGGTGGTAGGTTTAGAATTTGAGCCTTGCCTAAAAAGGCACTATGGGGTGGGTGACAGGTGCAAGCCGCCCCTATGCAGCAGCGCGTGCTGTCAAGCATGTCATCCCAGGCAGACAGACACTGGATCCCCTTTGAATGACACCAGACATTAAGCCAATTGTTAAAGCTGATCATCTTGTCTCTATATTGTGGCATCATTCTTGGTGAAGGAAGGATACTGCTCAGGGTTAGGGTCATACCTGCCTGGGCTACATAATCAGAGAGCTCCTCTATGTCTCTTTTCATGCAGTCACCAGCATGGACAATGACTGTGTCATATTTGTACTTGCTGTGTGCTTGTGTTATGTGGGATTCTAGCCCGATAGGCAGCTTACTGTGACCCTCTCCTTGTTCAGCCTGGTGAGTGGGACGTCAGTGTGTCTGACTATGGAGTCACCTATGACAAGTATGTTTGGTGTTGTATTTGGCCTTAAGGGCTGTGACTGCTTTGCACACTGCTTTTGTGGTTTATGTGTTGCTTTTGGGGTGTCTTGAGGTAGCAGTTGTTTGGGTGTCTGCTTTGGAGGCCTCTGCTGTTTAGGTAAAGTATGTCTTTGTGTGTTTATGTGTTTGATTCAGTGGAGTGGTAGCATTATGTGAGGCTGGTTTTGTGGTGTGTGTAGTTGCCTTCTCCTCCTGTCTGGTCTTGCCAGTCCTGAGTTGAGAGAGCTCAGCCTCCAGTTTGGCTAAATAGCTGCATCTCATAAGTATTTGTGTTATGTGGGAGGAGGAGAGGGTTGTCTGTGTACATGAGGCAGTTATAACATTGCCTCAAGATTCCCAGATTCACCAGCTGGACCGAGAGAGATTGACAACTGACCTTTGGACATGCTAGAATAATATTAAACAAGGGCCAGTGGGGAGTGAGGGTGTAGTGCTTTTAATTTTTAGTGCTGACTTATATAATTGCTTTAGTGAGCAAGTGCCAGGTAACTTGAGTGCAATGTGATACAAGTAACTAAATGCAAAACGACAAACAGTAACTTTCTTTCAAGTGAAACAAGGAAATAAGTACAGTAAGCAATGCAGATATCACTAGTGATCCACAATAACAAGCAAACAAACAACAAGTATATAAACAAAGCTAGATTCAGTAGGCCTGGATCTAGTCTATGATAGAGCAAACAAGGTGAACCAATTTCAGTAAGATACAGTTCAAATATTCAGGCACTATAAACCTTTAACCAGAAAATTCCCAGCTCAGAAGGGCAGAGTCCAGCCTCTTCTCCCACAAGAGTGCAGTCCACGAACCTTCTTAATGTAAAATAACATATATATATATATATATAAAATAACATATATATATATATATGTGTGTGTGTGTGTGTGTGTGTGTGTGTATATATATATATATATATATATATATATATATATATATATATATATATGCATATTTATATATCTCATTACATATATATATATATATATATATATATATATATATATATATATATATATATATATATATAGGTTCATAGGTGTGCACTAAGCTAATGACCCTGGAGCCTTTACAAGCCTATAGGATTACCCTGGCATCATGCCCACCGACTGTAGTTCCTAGTGCCTCTGTCGAGTAGAGCCACTGGAGTGATCCCAGTGGTGAATTTTCTATTTCCCATCCACTTATCAAGATTTCTTTTGAAGAGGGCCAGTGAGGTGCTCTGCTTGACATGTATGGGAAGTCTATTTCATAGCATGGGCAGTCTCTGGGTTATGAACTTGTCCATACAGCATGTTCTGTTAATTGTGGTACTGAGGTTGAGGTGTCTGGCGTGTGTGGTGTGGAGGATTGGGATTTCTTTAGATGTAGCATTTCTAACAGAGCTGAGTCACACATAGCTTTGTAAGTCAAGTAGAGATTGCCTCTAAGTAGATGATATGAGACAGAGAATTGTTGGAGTTTTTTGAGTCTGTATCTAGGACAAGTGTTTAAGGCCTGGGATCCTCTTTGTGAGGTACGTTTGCAGCCTCTCCAGTTGTTGCAGGTGTCTAGTGAGGTACATGCCAAATGGGACATTGTACTCAATGATTGGCTTAATGGGGGAAGAGTAGAGGGAGACAATGACCTCTTTCTTCCTGGATGCAAAACCCTTAGTAATGTGACGTGCCACATAGAAGGACTTTCTGACCACAGTGGCAATGTGGTAGTCAAAAGAAAAGTTGCTGTCAACCTGTGTTCCAAGATCTTTTATAATGCCTTCTGTGTTCAGTGGATTACCATCAATGTGGTAATTCAAGGGAACTGGGTTTTTACCGAGGGGGATGATGACATATATTTGGCCATTGAGCTTCAGGCTGTGCTTCTGACAGCATAAGTTGGTCTCAGTGAGGCATTTTTACCAGATGTCAACATCACTTGGGTAGTTAATAATAGCTCTCAACATGCAATCTTCTGCAAACTTTGTCAACCAGAGTTCCCTTGTGATGGCCTGCACTTCAGAGAAGTAGATACCAAACAGGGGAGGACCTGGGACCGAACACTGTGGGACCCCACTAATGACTGGTCACCAGTCTAACTTGGAGTCAGCTACTTTCACACTATGGGTCTATCTGTGAGCCAGTTTGCAACCCACCTAGTAATATAGGGGTTGATGCCTACCTTAGCGGATTTCCTATGATTCCAGAGTGGGGAATGGTATCAAAGGCCTTGTCCAGATCAAGGTAGGCTGTATGACCTCCTTGACATCATCAACAGCTCTGGTGACTGACTCAAAGAAGTTGACCAGGTTGAGCAGGCATTATTTGCCCTCCACAAAACCAAACTGTGTGGGATCCAGACTTTGGAGATCCCCTATATCCTTGTTTAGTAGGTCCATGATGATGTGTTCCATAGCTTTGCATATCAGACTCGTCAGGCTAATCGAGTGATAGTTCCCAGGGTCTGTAGTTGCTCCAACTTTGTGGAGAGGGATGATTGTAACAGTGCACCATTTGGTAGGGACATAGCCTGAGGTGAGGCTGTGATTGAACAAGTCAGAACACAGCCAGAGATATTCGCAGGTCCCATAGAATATGTATTCCTGGCCTTGGACAGTGTTATTTTAACCTGTGCAGCAGTAATACTGGGTGTCTGGCAATTAACTGGTATTGTGATTAGTCCTTGGGGCAGTGAGAGGGGTCAGGTTGGCACTGAATCTGTCGGTCAGTATATTGGCAATATCTGTTGGCTCAGTATAGGAGATACCACTGTGCAGTAGCTCAGAGCACATCTGGGTATTAGTGTGGAGATTATTCACATTACTATTGAAGGCCTTATGTTTGTCTTTCCTATTCCCTGCAGTTCTGTTTTCATAGCTAACTTTAGAGGATTTGATGAGTGATCTCAACCTTTTGTTGAGGCCATTAAGGGAGTTGTTCCAGTCTTGGGACTTCACCTTTTTCCACATCAGTTTATTTGTTCTGTTGTCGAGTTTGTGTATGGCAGGGGACCACTACATTGGCTTCCTGTTTTGGAGGACAGCATCTTGATTCTATTGGTCATGGTGAGATCCATGCATATCTGTATGTGTTCATACAGTGCTGATCTGGTGGTCATGCAACTATTCTCCATTTGCATGGCTGCCATGAACTTAGCCACCTCTGTTTTAAGGAGTCCAAGGTTAGCTTTCAAGGTGTTTGTCATGGTTGTTACCTTTTCATGGGGGGGGGTGATAATTGTTGATTCCCAAGGTGCTTAGTTTGTGGTTGGATCCACACCTCAGTATTTTGATGTGTGGATCCAGCAAGGTCATATATGTGACCACATACATCAGGGAGAGTTTTATCCACCACCCTGAGTATTTGTGTGTTGTGGTGTTCACTGTGTGCCTGTGCATCCATGACAGCCTGGAACATGCATCAACAGATCCCACAAAAATAACATTTGGGGCTCTTCAATAGACTGGATATTAGTCTCCCACCCTAACAATATCATCACTGCAGGCATACTACCTAATACCATTAGCGACCACCACCCAGCATATATTCTACGCAAAACCACCCCAAACCCATCAGCTAATTTTGACTAAGTTCCAACCATCCATATTTAATGAAACCTTAGCTAAAGTAAATTGGGAACCCCTCATAACCCTGCCACCTAACAAGGCTGTTGAGTTCTTTAACTCAATATTCCTAGACATCCTAAATAGGCAAGCACCCACCTGCCAAAAATGAATAAAACATAAACATTCAAGCTGGCTCTCAAAATCCACAAAAGAATTCATGTCCACAAGGTATAAAATATGAAAATCATGGCAGAAAAACAAAGACTCTTTAACTCTAATACAACACAAACATCTCCATAACCAGGCAAAATGTCTAATAACCAATGATAAAAAAAGCCCACTGCCTCCACCTACAAAGCCAACATAAAAGTAATCCCAAAAAATTCTGGTCCTCCATCAACCATCTATTACATCCAGGTTCTCAAAGCAACCCATCCCCTGATCCACACAAAACCTCTACCGAACTTGCCACCCTCTTCAATTCCTACTTCATTGACACCATAGCTACCCTAACCACCACCTTTCCTACAGTTAACAACACCACCACCAAGACAGCTAATGACCAAACCATCCCAGAAGACAATCCTACACACAACTCTAACCTAAAATTCTCCCCCATACTCATTGCCACAATAAAAACTTATACTTAAGCTTAAACCCTGTACTCTAGACCCTGACAATCTACTCCCACACTTCCTGCAGCTAGCTGCAAACTCTATAGCTTATCCCATCAGCATACTCATTAACAGATCAATTAAAGAGTCCCTTGTCACAGACATCTGGAAAAAAGCATTCATTCTCTCCTTACAAAAAGGTGGCACCAACACAGGCACCACAAACTTTCAACCCATAGCAATTCTCTCACCCCTCTCTAAAATACAGGAAAAATGCATCCATGCCCAACTCCTCAACCACCTGCTTGAAAATCAAATTCTGTCACCCACTCAGCATGGTTTCAGACCAGGGCACAGCACCAATACAGTCCTCCTCTCCTTCCTTGATATAGTTAACTGGGCACGGGATTCTGGTAAAATAATCACTTCTCTTTTCCTCAACCTCTCCAAAGCTTTTGATACCATTTCCCACACTATCCTCCTCTCTAAACTATCTATCCTCCACATTTCCCCACCTACCCTACAATGGTTCAATAGCTATCTCTCCAGTAGGCAGCAATCCACCAAATGACACCAGTCTTACTCTCCCTTCCTCAATACTTCCACAGGGGTATCCCAAGGCTCTGTACTTGGTCCTGTCTTATTTAGCATCTTTATTAACAACTTTTACACCACTCTCCCACAATGCTCAGTAATCCAGTATGCCGATGACTCTACAATAATATGCACTGCAAAGTCCAGCTCTGAACTCCAGCAAATGCCCTTACCTTTACTGAATCTTGAATGCTTAACAATCATCTTGTCCTAAATAAAAAAATAAATAAATAAACTAGTAATTTGTACCCCTAAGAAAACCACTCCCCTACATAAAAAAACTCTTCAGTATACAAGTCCAAGACAATACCACTATAAAAGTTGTCCCCCACACTAAATTACTAGGCATTATTATAGATAAAAACCTAAACTTTGACCTACACATAAACAGTAACATCACAAAAACACACCAAAAGCTCAGTATGATGTAAAGGGACCAACACTTTCTTAGCCTCTCTACTAGACAAACCCTTGCAACTACATTTTTATTACCCTCTCTCCTTTATGGTGCCCTCTCCTTGCTAATATCCAAAATTCTACAAAATCCAAACTTGGTATGTGTTACAACAGAATAGCCAAATTTGCCACCAAGGCCAAATTCCCATCCCACCACTGTAACTCACTGAAACAATTAGGCTGGTTGGAACTCCCCAGCAATCTCTCATTCACCCAGCTAACTACAGAACACAAAATAATCTAAAGACCCACAGACTGCCTTCTCTCTCAACTCTACTTGCCAAATACCAACCCAGCAGGCAACCAAGATTTGAAAATCATCTACTTCTAAAAGTAGAAAAACCCACCTTACCAGCTGGTCAACTGCTCTACTCCTTCACCATTGCCAAAGTATGGAACTTTCTTCCTCCTTCTATAAGAAACACGGGCAGCATCACCACCATCAAACAAATACTGAAAAATCATCTTAACTCCTTCTGGCTATGTACCTGCACTCTAACCTAACCTCTTCCTTCTCCTTGTATTATAACTAAATTCCTATACTTTTTACTACTAGTGACTGATGATACTTTCTCCATATTTACTATTTTTTTCTTTCATCACTTGTTGATACTGGTACAATAATGCTGATTAATTTATCTCCGTTTTTACCACTCTGAATTCATCTGGCAATCAACTAAATTCTTGCTTTTATGTTTATATCCTGTATATGTTACTGTAATCAAACCAACTAAATTCCTGACTTATGTATATATATTCTGTATATACTGTAACCACTATGTGTAACACTGTTTCTACTTCTGCACCAATTAATGTTAAATTTTTTTTTTTTTGCATCTATGTTCTTGTCAGAGCTTTTCTCCCCTGGCCTCCACTGAAAATGGGCTCTTTTTTTGGCCCAGAGGACTTTCTTCTTAAACAAATGCAGAAAATAAATAAATGTGTCTGATGACTCCTGCGGCACTTGCAACAGTGGCCTGCCGAGAGTGTTCCTCCTGCAAGCACCCCTGTCCATCCGCTTGTCTGGGACCTTGCCTGCACTCTGGCTATGGCCAGTATCTACTCTCACACCTGCCATAGTCACCACACTAGTCTGTTCAATGCCACCACCTGCCAACTGTCCATCATCTTTGGCCACTGGTGATGGGGTATGTGTGGGCATTGTCATTGTGTGCAGTCATGGAGTGCACAAGGGTGAGATTCCAACTAATGGCACAGATTCAGCCCCTGACAACCCCACCTGTACCCAGTATTCTTAGCATCATTGGCAGAGTCTGCAGAGATATTTACATTGTTTCAAAAGGGGGGAACCCAGACCCCATTGCCACCTGTGAGAGGAAGACAACATATGTACATTAATACCTGCACTTTGATGTTGGCTGGTATACACACAGACACACACACACACACACACACACACACACACACACACACACACACACACACACGCGCGCACACACACACTTACTGGTGAGGTGTCACAAATCTGTTACACAGATCACTCATTACCCACATGGTGACATGCATGACACACAGCTTTCAAATTCATGCATTGCAGACAATTGTACAACATGTAACTGACAATATAGAGCTCTGGGATACGTGAATAGTATTAGTGTGTGATGGTCATTCCCCAGCATAGAGTGCAGCCATGTACACATCATTGCTATCCACCTGTATAGCACAGTGGCAAGTACAACAGAACATACCTCACAACTGTACATATCCTCACAAGATGTGTAGCGGTCGGTCTCATATGTCTGCTCTATTTCTGATAACCCCTATGTTTCTCTGTGACATACGTGGGATGATCTGAGGAGTGACATCACTGATTAATGACATACATGTGAGTGTCAGATCTGCAAATGAGCAGTGAATGTATGGTCACACAGTCCCTGTTACACCAACAGCCTTGTAAGCTTATAGTGGATATGATAAGTGTAGACAACCCTGTTAACATGCCATGTTCTTGTAATATAGAGTATGAGACCACAATGATGCATTCAAATATGTCACCCACCTTCCTTGTGACATATGACCTGTGCAATCCAATCAATAAACAAACACATGTGATACGTGTAAAATGTGATAACTGCAATATGTACAATATGTTAATTGCATACGTGTGCACACTCTTAAAATGATAAGTTCTTGAAGCAACTTGTAAGTGGCTTACAGCATTCACTCTTCTTGTGAAGGTGTCTATCAGCATAGCACATCATGACTTGGCATTATTTGGCCACTCTTCCATGCAAAGGTCACCCAATTCTGTCAGAATGCAAGGGCAGCTCATGTGCACACCCCTCATCAAGTCACACTGGGTTTTCTATCTGGTGTAGGTCTAGGCTCTGACTGGGCCAATATGTAACCATGTTTGTGCTCAGGTGGAGCCATTCTTAGGTAGCTTTGGATGTATGCTATAGTTGTTTGGCATGTTGAAGGCTGACACACCTCCTGATCCTCGGCGATCTTGCAGATGTCTGATGAATTTTTTCTGTAGAAGTGGGTGTTATTAGGACATGTTTAGAATTCCCACCACCATGACTACAAGACCTGTTCTGTCTGTGGAACAGCAGCCCCACAGCAGGCTGCTGCCACCAGTGTCTTTCACCATGGGGATGTTGGTGTTCAGGTTATGAGAGGTGTTGCTTGTGCACCACACTTACCTGTTGGCATTGCGGCTGTGGGGTCAATCCCTCATCTCATTACACCATAACACATTTTCACACCTGCCTTTGGGAGACATGATGTGCTGTATTGCAATTTATATCCACCCCGGCTGTTTTTGGTGTGCGGATATGGTTCCATCTTCTGACCCTACCCCATAGGCCAGACGTATGTAGAATATGGAAGAGTGTTCTCACAGGTAGTACAGAACACCAGTACTAGCAAGGGGTTCCTGCAACTCCCTCAGTGTTGCTGTATGTCCACTGGCAACATCCTTTGCTAGGTCTTGACATGTGTTGTCATCATTTTTGGAAAGACGTCAGGTTCTTCTCAACAGCACTATTGCCCCATATTCATTCCACCTTTTGACAACTGTCTCCACTGTGTTCCATGGTGTATGCACTGTAGTGGTAATGTTGTCTTACCCCATTCTTGACTGATAGCTTTCAAATATGAGATCCCTTTGCTGCTTTGTACGCTGTCTGCAAGCCATGGCTGTTGTTGTTGCAGGCAACTGAGCATATGTCATGGTTATCCCACTTGGACAGCAGACTGTGAGTGCCTTTACTTGATGGCTATTGTGTACCCAAGCAGACTGTATGCTGTTAGTAAATCACAAGCTGCTGCAATAATATATTCTTTGAAGGGTGTGCACACATGTGCATCCAGCAAATTGTGAGGTTTGTATACTCCATATTTGGTGGCCAACAGATTGATTATTTGTACAGGGGATTGTTCATGTCATAGGTCACGTTACAGTTTGGAAATGATGAGTACTGACATATCGTGGTCTCAGTTTGTATAGACATCACAAACACCTGGTATCTTAACAGGGATGTGTGCAATGTTTATATCTACTATATGACAGTAATGTTTCACACATGTCCCTACCTTAGGCCATTTGTCCACCCATTATGTTGCTCTCTGTCCAGATGTCTTGCACTGACAGGCCATGTGTTATGCTACAGGAATTATACATTCTCATCAGATAGGCCCCTGTGGTGACCACTGTGATGCAATGCATTTGACCCCAACACAGATGAACATGCACATAAAGCAATATGGCTATGAATGACAGGTGTGTGCATGGTACACTGCATGGCCTTCACATGCCTGTGGTATTGGCAAACCACAACAGTACAACTGCATACTCACCAGCTGCAGGCTGCCATCCCACATGCAGACAGGAGGGACCTAGGTAGTTGTGTGAGGAGAGTATGGTCAGCAGACCCACAAATGGCATTGGTACAGGATGGATGCAGCATGTGTGAACATGTGCAGTACATCCCCCAGTACTACACAATTTGCTGTCCTTCTCCATAGATGTGCACTTCTGTGCATTAGAAAACCCCATCCACATCTGCAATCTGACCTGACACTTGTACGTAGATACTCTACAATTTCAAGTATGTCTGCTGTACTAGTCTAGTAATCTACACTGGGGCCATACCTGCACACTCCTTGTCCATTGTCTGGGTGCCAACCACCTCCAGTATGTGGCAAGTCTGTATTCTGCTGCTGTACTGGGATGGGTACCTCAAGGTACCTGTGGAGCTCCCCGGTGGGTGCCAGTGGGGCTGCAAGGCCAGGCCCATGCCTGTGGCTGTGCAGTCCCTGGCCACCACAGCAGCCCTTTGCCAGGCATAGCATATGAGGTCACTTTCACGATGCCAGACTTGCTCGTATGTACATGCGTGCAGGCCAGCATTGTTTACCCTGTGGACAAGGTTGTCCCACAGGCCAGTCCTCTCCTGCAGATGTTGCTGGCTCCAGCCAAACATTATGGCATGGTTGTGTAGTATGGCTTCTATGATTATATTTGTCTGAGCCACTGAGAATGTTGACCTTTGCTGATGCAACATTACACCTGGGAGATATAGCAAGGGAGACACATCACAGGACCTCATACATTTGGCAAACATATGTCCGGAACCTGCACATCCACAGTGAATACCAGTAGCCACCACTCACAACCACACCATACCCCTGTAACATATCAGCTCTGTACCTGCATGCATTGCACTGCTGGCCTTGAGGTGTCATACTCCCCCAATGAGGTTTACTTAATTTCCTACTCCTGTACTCCTCATTCATGTCTGCATCGAGGATGACATTGGTCATCTTCCATGTAGATGTGCTGTGGATGGTGCCAAGCCTTGTTGTGACTACGGTCTGTAATGTTGCTGGGTTCACATGCCTGAGTTCATGTAGGATGCAGACAAGGATGTTGTCAGGTGCCATGGATACCTACATCTGTTACCTTTCAGTAGGCAATATGTGCCTGCTCACTGGTGATGAGGGGGAGGGGTGTGGCTGCTGTGTATATCCAGTTATAGTGCTTCTGAGCCAGGGAGTGATGTTTGCCTAAACCTATCTGCAGCAAGTTGCCTATAGCTAAGTTGTGTGTATATGTGGCCTGATATGCCACAATTACAGGGTGGGCTGGTATGTGGCCTTAGAGATTGTAGACATATGTGAAGATGACCTTGTGATTGGCCATGGTGGATGTGTCCAATCTGTACTCAAAGTTAGCCTTACAGTACTCCAGCTGTGATCTTATATGCCTGATCAGACAAATGCTGACTTGATGCCAGGTTGGTGCGTGCTCCTGATTTGGCCTGTACAGCCAATCTAGGGACCAAGTCTGTGATTTGTGTATTGCTGCTGTCCACCACAAGCATTCAGCCTACCTTGAGGGGGTTGATGTTATCCTGTTGAGTATTGCTGAGGCCATACAGCTATGTAGGTTCTCATATAATACTGTGCTGTGGGCCTGGACACAACTGCTAGTTCCACCATATGGGATGCCCTTCATGTGGGCCTTGCCCATTTACCTGGCCTGTGCAGGGGACATTATGGAGGTGTGGGGGCTACATCTTCACATACAGTTGGCGGAATCATCTCACAGGACATGACATGAGACAGCCCAGCAACATGGGAGACAATGCTCCAGAGTTTTGTACAGCTTGTATGTCATTAGCATTGTTGTACACATAGGAGGTTGCTACATTGACAGGGTTTGTCTGGACATGCATTTACTGGGTGACTTGACATCTGACAGTGATATGCCTCTGACATAGCTCTCAACTGGCATGTTGTCCACAGACTGGCCAGATGTTTGCCTTTTATGCTTGGTCTGTTCCTCGGCCAACATCTCTTTTTGTGAGGTTGGTAGAATCATGTGAGGACTGTAGTCAGTACATGTTGTCATCCATTGGTGTTCCATACATCATTTCCTTCAGAGATGTCATATTGCAAGACCACATGTAACAGCAGCTACTGTCTCAGTTTGTAACACCAGTATGTGTGATATGTTCCTCTTTCCAGCCCCCTGTCCCATATGTATGCCATGAGTTGTCCAGATGTCCTGCACTATGAGGTGCAGAGGTATGGTATATCATTAATTACCAAATGCACACCAGTTAGCATGACAATGACCTGGCAGACTCCTAGCCATGGTATGCAGTGGTAGCCAGGATTATGCATCCACACCCTGGTAATTCTGCAGAAATCTGCACATATGACAGTATGTGATATCTGTCTGGCCATTTTGAACAGACTGCCAAGGTTCTGTAGCAGTGTTGTGTGTTTATGTTTTTAGGCTGGGTAGGGAGAGTAGCAGCTGTGAGTGCCATACATCCTTTACCTATCTGGCTCTGCATGCTGCTACAGCTGCTGGTGGTTTATCAGGTCCATATGCTTGTAGGGGCTGGCTGTGGCATGTCATGTAACACCTCTGAATTCCCAGTACACTCTGGATTGGGGCAGTATATATAGGGGTAATGTGTGAGTGGCAAATGGTATGTGGTTGTTCTCACAGTATTATACTGTCGTGTTCCATTTGCTTACTGGTATGTTGCTGTCACTGTGGTGCACTTCTTTGGGGGTATTCATTTTAACACCACTGTCTGTGTTCCGCTAGTATTACATCCCTGTACTGCCTGTTATATTTGCTACTGCATGTGTATAGCCCCAGAGCTGGACCTGGATAGTGTTATGTCAGTCTGATTGTAGCCTGGACATTGGTCGGTAGCTCAGTGTAGTTTCCCTACTGTTGTGCTATGTCCACATATTCACAGGATGCCCAGCTGTATGGCCAATATTTTTTATCAGCTCCCCATAACTGTTATGTATGTATGACATATCAATTGGATTATGTGGAGACAAACACTGAGGAAGGCCTAACGGCTGAAACCGGTATGTTTTTTTTCCTTCTTCCTTCAATAAACGGATTTTGGTCCACTGTTTGCTGGCTCTACCATGTTTTTGTAAATCACAGTGATGATTCAAGGATTTATGTCAGTAAATACTTTTCATGACATGTCAGTACCCATCATCATATCATTCAGCGATTGTCTGCTGAAATACACACTGTTGCTGTAACATGTCTTCATTTGTAACAACGATTTTCTAACTATGTCCATATATGTGCCCCCCCCCCCCCTTTTACAGTCTTTGTACAGGTTCTTTGCACTAACAGGTTGGGAGGGGTGGTTCGGAGAAATAACTGCACTACATGTTTTATACATACATATATATATATATATATATATATATATATATATATATATATATATATATATATATATATACACACACACATATATATATATATATATATATATATATATATATATATATATATATATATATATATATATATATATATATATATATATAACTACTGTACGTTTACATATATATGTTTCATCTGACATGTATATATATATATATATATATATATATATATATATATATATATAGATAGATATATGTGTGTGTGTCTGTGTATATATGTCTATATACAACGCACAAAGGGTTTCACGACACTTTCCCCCTAATGTTGTATGACTCTATTGCATAATGTGTTTGAAAAAGCAGCAACAATTCTTATGGCTTAGCTGGTATACCAGTACATTTGTCTGATTAAAATGTTAAGGGTAATAGGTTCAACACTTGGCACTACTTTTTTTTTTTATTAATGTTAAATAATCTGACTGAAGGATATGTTCATTAAAGCACTACAGCATCTCAAAAGTCAGATGGTTTAGTGGTATGTTTGTATGATTGCTGCGGACAGTGTCCTGGGTTTGAAAATTGGGAGGGCTGACTATTTTGTTGCTGGGCAGAACACGTTCTGAGGGATACAAACTGATTAAGGCACATTTATGCATATCATACGTATAATGTTATATTTAAGCAATGACCCATAGCTGGGTGTGGGTAATGCTGAATTTACCCACAGTTGGTGTGGTTTGGTCAGGAGGGCAATGCATTCATGACCATACAATGCCAACCGTGGGTAAGTCCAGCATTACCCACACCCAGCTGTGGGTTATTGCTATTATACAATGACATTATTTAAGTAAACAATACATACTGTTCTTAAATAATGTCATTGTATAATGCCACCATGCGGCCCTTCCACAGTTTTCCGGTATCCTGGACCATTTCTGATGTACTGCACATGTGAAATGGATGTAGTCTCACACTTATGCCGTGCATCAGTGCTGTGCAGAGGTAGCAACAGAGATAGGGGGATCTCGATTGCTTTTTGTAGCATATCTCGGTATGTTATATGAGGTATAACATAGTGAGATATATTAAAAAGGCAACAGAGATTTTCCTTTCTCTGTTGAGAGGAAGATCTCCATTGCATTTTTTATGATATCTTGCTATGTTATACGAGTTCTTCAACTTGTCACACATAGCAAGATATGTTCAAAATACAGCAGAGATCTTCATTTCCCCATTGCTATCTATGCAGACTGGAAATACACACGTGTTATACAAATGGAAATAGTCCAGGCATCTGGACCTTTTTCCGTTTGCATACTCTCGGAGTTACAATGGGCACTCTGTTTTGGCTGGCCAATTAGCATACTCATCTCTGTATGTTAATGACTAGTCATTGTATGATATAAAATTAAATATTTACATACACATTTATACTTTTACGTTTGCCTTCCATGACATGTCCCTATGTGCTTTCATTACATTATATTCTTGTGTGACTATACTGTATGGGGCACATGTGTTTATATGGGGGGGTTCAGAGCTTTTCTACACTGACATCTCAATTTTGGAACTGCTACTCTATCCTGGTTGACAAAAAAATAATTGCTGTATGATTTACGTTTACTACAATAACTTTAACACTAGTTTCACATGATAAAACAAACTGACTGTCTTGGGACTTGAACCCTGCATACTTATATGTAAAAGCTGTAACTCTAACCACTACACTATAATGGCCTGGACATTTTCTTTATCTATTTTCATTTAACTCCTATGGGATGTTTAAACTGTAATGTACACACCCACTTAGCTACAGTTAAACATCCCTGAGGGCATTATATACAAGGATATATTATTATTTTCTGTAGGTTATGGGGTGTGTATTGCAGTGTTGTGACAACTACTCGGGACTGTGTTTGTGACATACTACAATGACTGGGGTTTCAGGATTCTGTATATGTTTCATGCTGATGCATGACATGTACAGTATGGGCTTAATGTATTTTGTGGGACTGGGGTTGTGCTTGTGTACACCGGGGATTTATCCCCTGTTATATGTGTATTTGCACACATTTCCTGCTTCTGCAGACTGCAGAAGTGCCATACAGTGCTATAAAAATACAGGGGGTGTGTCACAGAGGCTGTGACACACCCCCTGTACTGCTTTCCTACTGCCATTTTTTTTTCCAGTGTCCGCAGACACTGAAATGCTCTATTTTGCATTTCAGTGTCTGCAGACACTGAAATACTGGCATAATATTAGCGCTAAGCTCTAATATTATGCCAGTAGCTCTAATATTATGCCAGTATGGCTTTGGAAGTACCATATGGCACTTTCTAAGCACAGGGGGTGTATTTAGTGTCTCTGCACTGCACAGACATGCCCCCTGCGCTCGCACACAGAACCATGTACATTTTAGAGCACGGTAGAGCGCCTTCATACATATGCATGGTGTGCTGCTGTGTTGCACAGGAATGGTCTCTTATTCCTGCATGGAAGTTTGCTGAATCCCGGGGTATATCCCTAAATGTGAATAACCTTTTCATTCCTTGTACCTCCTAACCTTCCTTTCTTCACTTACTTCCTTACTGCTATCAAATTCTTTTCTCTGACTTTCTCTCTAAATATACCATAAGCCTGTTTTTCCCTCATTTTATATTGCAATTCCTTATTTGTGTTTATTAATTTCTCTGCAAACTGTCTAAAATTTCTCAAAATATTAAATGATTGTCATATACCTTGTATCGATTCTTAACCAATGTTTTTATATTATGTCTAATTTATTATAATTATTCAAACTGCAGATGTTTTGTTTTATTTTTGAAGAGTGTAAAATTTTTGTTCTTAAAATGTTTGTAATAGTTTGAAACTTTTCTCCCCAGGACGCCACTGAAACTGGCCTTCTACTCAGTCACCCTTTCCAAGTAATCAAATGTCAATAAATAAATGTAACGCCATCATCTCCCACACCAGCCATGCCTGGAGAAGACAAGCAAAAACAATATGCCTGAAATGGCGCCAAATTTCAATCTCACATTTGACAGAAAGTGCACAAACATGCATGACCATGCCAACTGCATGTGCACAACGGAAAGTAAAAAGAGCCACTGGCAAACAAAGATGAAAGTATTTTATCAGACAGCAATAATGGTGTGAAACATGGCATTCAGATTTGCCATGTGTGATGCTCAAGTTAGTGACACTTTTTCACATGGTCAACACTAACATGCTTAATGGATTGGGTTGCTATCCTTGGTGTTTGGGAGGTTAAATAGGATGACTTGGGATATAACTTTCTGGAATTACATAATATAAAAAGTTAATTGTACAATGTGGGTATCCAATCTAAGGAAGAAATAATGCATAAATGTCAAGCAAGGTGATTATTTGTCAGTGTGACAGAGAACTTTCTTTCAAACATGTTCATTGCAGACTTTAAGAAGTCTTCTGAAATGCATTCCCATGAAAGAGGCAGTATTACTGTTTGTAAATGCATGTCAGATGGACAGACTTTCAAGAGATGAGTAATACAGATTGGGGTATGATACATACATAATTCACAACACATACTGCCCTAAAGACAGAGTTAGGCTATGTGTGGAGTGAAAACAATTTTAACGTAAGTGTTCTGCCCATCATAGATATGCAAGTACATTTTAATTAATTATTATAATTATCCTGCTTAAACAATTAGACACACATTCATCAGGATTTCATAAGTAAATCATTAAGGAGATATGCTACCTAGAAAAATGTAGTTATCAAAGCATTAATGAGACGTTTCTTGCAATCAACCTAATTATGATAGCCATTTGTATGTAGTGTTACCTTCCTAATCAAAGTGTTTTTGAAATGGCATTTTGACACCCACTGAAAAAATAAGTGTTATCTGGGTTTCAACCCTGGATCACCTGTGTTCGGTCTCTAAAGTCAATCCATTTACACCTTGTGCCAGAAAGACATTTGCACAGGAGGATGATGTATTCCCCTCAGTACAGTCCAGAGTGCTGACATCCATGGATTACCACTATGCCTGTTTTCACTACAGAAGGATGCCCAAATACAATTTTTCACTTTTTTCCTTAAGCAGGTAAGCTTGATTGTGCACTGTTCAGCAGTGAACAAATACAAAAGGCAAGAAACAGAAAAAAACAGTGTATGAAATTCTGATGACAGTAAGTCATAAATCTTCAGAAATAATTTTCACATTCCATTAACACAGTAAGGATCTGAACCCTAGAGCAACTCTGTTATGATTTCAAAGTCAATGTATTTACAGCTTGTCCAACAGCAAGAGGCAAATATGATGTGCACATTAGTCACTCATTACAAAGACCGTGCAGTGGTGACAAAAGTGCTTGCACCAAAGATGATTACAGAAATGAAATTGTTCACTTTTTCCTTTACCCATGAGCCCTGTTTGCTCTCTCGCAGAAATTACAAAGGCAAAAAAATATATAAAACAATTATATTCCATACAATAAAATGCATTTCATACCTGCTACAGACATTACAAGCAGAATGTGGCTTCAAGCTCTGCATCTTTTTTCCTGTTTCTTTAAATGCATTTCATTTACACTGTGTGCTACAGTGACACTTACTTGAGATGTGGAATTTCTGCTGTTCAGAGTGCTGTTGCAAAGCACACCTGTACCACTCTAAAATGCACTAATGATGGCATGCCAAATTAAATAACTGAGTTTGTGCCTTGGGCAGTGGACTGTCATTCACTGCCATGAAATACTGCCAGTCCAAAGTGCGCTTTGATAAAACATGCACAAATGTTGAACAGAATAAAAGAAAACATTGTCAGTAGTAATAAATATCAGGGGATAATAATGAAAATGCAGGATTGTGAAGCTTTCTAAATCTGGTTGTGTTATAACCTGATCATATGTTCAAAAATATGCATTAACTTTGTCAGCACACTATATCAATCTGGACCCTCAATTTATTGCAGTAACAGCACACACTCAGTTGTGTTTCTTATCCCTCTTTGCCACCAACACAGGCTTAGAGCAGTAATCAGAAAATGTACATATCTTACAGATCTGACTTAGAAGACCATCAAATTACATGTCCAGCAGTAGAAAGATTAGAAAATATTCCTTTTCAATTTGCTTGAGCATGTCTTGATGAATGTGATATTGACAAATAATTTAGGCTAATAATAACCCACACCATATTAATGTAAGGTTGTCAACACTGCCAGCTATCTTCTCTTTATTTTCTGATCATCTTCCCCTCCTCTTAGCTTAACTGCAGAAATGCAGTGTCATAGACATTTATTTTCATCTTTGTTTCAATGTGTAATATAGCTGATCAGGTTTCAGAAAGATTTTTAAGCAAAGGATGGACAGTGTGCTATTAGTACAAGAATGTCTTATCATAGCTCTCAAGGTGCTTCCACTTTTATGTCTACTCTGCATGATATACACACTTCAGAGAGAAGAGTCTGTTTAGTATTGCTTATTGTCGTAGTCAGAATAATCATTAACACTTGCAAGCCATTAGCAGCTAACAATTTTCATTGATACTCCCTGGAGTCGTAGAACATGTGCATGCAATCATATAGCTACTTTCACAAAGGTTTCATCCCCCATATCAACTTATTTTTTTGGGTATTTAGGAATGCTAATGATTTCACATGTCATTTGCATCTTCACATTGCTCAGAGGGCCAAATCTACACTATATAAAGGTAATGCTGTAGCTATGGAGATGTAAAGATGAAAGACTGATTGGATAGAGACTGACCATTACTGCTAACTACTTGGAGGAGATTTTTCTACAAACTACTGCACTATTTCATAAGTTATGTTTGTCCTCTTCATAAACTGCTTACATTTTCATATTTTGAATATATTTCAATATGTCATAGAAAAGAGAATTTTGGTCCATATGCATTTTTTCATTCACTGCTGCTATACTGCACATATGTCAATTCTTGTTGTGCTTGCCAAGTCTGTCAATGAATGGTATGGTTACATCACAGTATTATGTTATCATTTCCTCTTGGAATTTCACCACTTACTGCACATAAGTGCATTACGTTTATTATCAACTTCAAGGGGTTATGTATGTGTAGCTATCAGAAGTGTTAGGCTTCTCAGATGTCCTGTGGTGGCCTCCACAACAGTGAAAAGACCAAAGGAAATTCTCTGGGCAATTCAACTTTGAATTTTTGCATAGTTATTGCTAATCCTGCCATCTGGTAGTCTGTTACACAGCTGCTGTCGTCATTACAAAAATGTTAACTGAATGGATGTGACACTAATGTATTACAATGTTTCTTCTTTTTTACAGGGGGGCTCTCTTAGCTTGGGTGTAGTCAGAAATAAGCATTGTGTGTTCAGTTGTTTTGTGTTGAAGATGAGTGCACAGAATATCTTTGAGAACAATGATTTATGTATGTGCTTCAAATGTGTTTTGTCTTTTTTCTGTTTCATGTTATACAGGATTATGACACCCAGGCTATCTGTTCCACACAAGCAGAGAACAAGGTCATCATTAAAGCCTTACACTGTCATGGATCCTTCCTGATTGATAGAGGTGGAGGTGAGATGTCTGCCAGAAAAAGCATATGGCAACATATGGTTGCTGACATAAATGCAGTTGCTGCCTATACCAGAAACAATAATCAAGTGTGGTTTCATGTCACTGACATGATTACAGCAGCACACAGAAGGGCAGCTGCAGTAGTTTGAGAACAGATGGCTATGAAGAAGGGGCGTGGTGGTGGTGGTCCTGCTTTGGAACTAACACTCACTGAAAATGAGCTGATGTGGACAACAGGCCAAGCATGTCCCAAGATGAAATTCCAGGTATGCTATATCTAAGACATCTGCTGCCATTCTAGACATCTTTATGTAATACTATGTGTACATCTGTAAAGATTAAGACGCACCTTAGAAGAGATATGAGTCTAACAGAGATTGTGTTGGGGGTTGGAGAATGGTCAGTCTGACTGATTCTGAGATACTCCTTAAAGGGTACATAAGCAGACTGTTATTCATTTGTCCTTGTGTCATTTACATTGTGATGCTTATTAGCCTTCTTTTCACTGCCTTCCCCATTTTTCAAAGGCATCAGAATTATCATATGAATGACCACCTGCACATGGTAAGCACAAACTTTCTTTAATTAGCAATAACCATTACTTAGATGTAAGTTTGAGGAGAGCGTAAAAAATACGGCATTTCTTTAATATCTAAAATTGTTTAACATGAGTGGGTAGAACCAAGTTTGGCTCATTTCCACTCAATATTTCTCTCCTGATTGTGTTTTTGATTATTATTACAGCTGATCCTGACAGCAGTGTAGAGGTTGTAGCACCTGATATCAGAGCATCGGTAGACTCTGATGATGACAGTGGAGATCTTCTTTCGACTGCTCCCGTCAGGGGTAGCCACAGCAGATCAACTGTTTCCATATCTTCCTGTCCTCAGCATCTTGCTCTGTCACACCAACCACCTGCATGTCCTCTCTCACCACATCCATAAACCTTAACTTAGGCCTTCCTCTTTTCCTGTTACCTGGCAGCTTCATCCTTAGCATCTTTTTCCCAATATACTCTGCATCCCTCCTCAGCACATGTCCAAACCAACATAATCTTGCCTCTCTGGCTTTGTCTCCAAACCTTCCAACCTGGGCTGACCCTCTAATATACTTATTTCTAATCCTGTCCTTCCTCATCACACCCAGTGCAAATCTTACCATCTTCAACTCTGCCACGTCAAGCTCTGAATCCTGCCTTTTTGTCAATGCCACTGTCTCCAACCCATATAACATAGCTGGTCTCACTACCCTCTTGTAGACCTTTCCTTTCACTCTTACTGGTACTCGTCTGTCACAAATCACTCCTGACACTCATCTCCACCCACTCCATCCTGCCTGCACTCTCTTCTTCACATATCTTCCACACTCACCATTACTCTGAATTGTTGACCCCAAGTATTTGAACTCATCCACCTTTGCCACCTCTACTCCCTGCATCCTCACCATTCCTGTATCCTCCCTCTCATTCACACACATATATCCTGTCTTAGTCCTGCTGACCTTCATTCCTCTTCTCTCTAGAGCATATCTCCACCTCTCCAGGGTCTCCTCTACCTGTTCCCTGCTCTCACTACAGATCACAATGGCATCTGCAAACATCATAGTCCACAGGGACTCCTGCCTGATCTCATCTGTCAACCTGTCCATCACCATTACAAATAAGAAAGGGCTCAGAGCTGAACCTTCATGTAATCCCACCTCCACCTTAAACGCATCCATCACTCCCACCGCAGACCTCACCACTGTCACACTACCTTCGTACATATCCTGTACCACTCTTACATACTTCTCTGACAGTCCCGACTTCCTCATACAATACCACAACAGCTTTCTCTAAATCCACAAAGACACAATGCAACTCCTTCTGACATTCTCTGTACTTCTCCATTAACACTCTCAAAGCAAACATCACATCGGTTGTGCTCTTTCCTGGCATGAAACCATACTGCTGATCACTAATCATCACCTCCCTTCTTAACCTAGCTTCTACTATGCTTTCCCATAACTTCATGGTGTGACAGATTAATTTAATCCCTCTGTAGTTACTACAGCTCTGCACATCACCCTTATTCTTAAAAATTGGTACCAAAACACTTTTTCTCCATTCCTCAGGCATCTTCTCACTTTCCAAGATTTCATTAAACAATCTAGTTAAAAACTCCACTGCCATTTCACCTAAACAACTCCATGCTTCCACAGGTATGTCATCTGGACCAACAGCCTTTCCATTCTTTATACTCTTCATAGCGATCCTTACTTCCTCCTTGCTAATCCACTGCACTTCATGATTTATGATCCAGTGGAGATATAGAGGTATAAGCAGGGATTGCAGATTACCAGTCTGACACTGAGTTTCTGGCTTATGCATCCACTGACCTTAGTTTGGACAGAGCCAGTATGCCTACACATATCCATTCTACTGAGCCCTCAGATATAGGACAGCTTGACAATGACACTGTTGATCTGGGTAGTGTGGTTACTCCAGTAGCAGAACTGGTGGATTCTGTCCAGAGCCATAGTAAGGACATGTTACCAGATAGGGGTTTGAATGAGGTGATTAGATGAGGCCTACTGTGCACCCTCCTCCTGATGCTGATGTGTCATTCCATGCCACCAGATGTATTTATAAGACTGTCATGGTGGCACAGGCATGTTCCATGACGGCCTTGGAAGAGATTTTGTAAGTCCCAAATGTGGTGCATTCTGACATGCATGACTGCCTCAACTGTGCAGCTGACTCATTGGATAGAATGAGTGACACACTGAATCAGGCAGTGCCTGAAATAGAAGATCTGCTGGGGAGGGCTGGCATTCACATGTCTGTAGAACTACAACATCCTCTTCCATTAGCTGATACGGCTATGCCAGATCTATCTCCCATAGTGTCAGTACTTACACTGCTCCATCAGTGATTGAGGTGTCCACATCCAGATGTGGTAGGCCACGGGGTCGTGGTTCAGGATGTAGTTGTGAAGAGAGCTCATTCAACAGACATTGATCAAATTCAGGTAGCACTGCCACTTCAAACCGGGGATGTGGAAGTGGCAGTGCAACTCCTGGCAGAGGCAGTTTGCATGTTTGAGAGTGGTGGCACTAAACCGACAATTGTACCATGCACGGTGCACACCTGTCCCACATGGCAGGACATAATACAAGCACAGAGCTCAATTGTGTTCATGTAGACACACACACACACACACACACACACACACACACACACACACACACACACACACACACACACACACACACACACACACACACACTTCACAAAAACTGACGATATCAAGTCACACACATGCAAGCTAGGAAAACCTTAATATTGATTTGGATCATCTCCTGTTAGTGGACCTGAGAGGTTTACTACTTTACTGAATGTTCTATTTTTTTTTTACTCACACACACACACTACTTTGCAGCATTTCCCTACTGCCCACCCATGCAAATAATGATGACTGTGCCATGCCCTTTGTTCATCTGGGTATGACTCAAGGTTGCATATATGTCTGATGCAGCGGGTTGATAGCTAATAGAGTCTTTGACTATGTTGATTTTATGCATATTTGTTACATATTTATTTCATACGAGGATTTTGTATGGTTTTATACCTACTCAGTTTGGAAGTTTTTTTTAGTTAGTATTTTAAGTCATGCATTCAGACGAGTGATATTGCATTCCTGCTTATTGCTGTACTTTTGAAACTGTTGATATAGATATCCTGTCGACTGTTTTGTGTACAGTGCAAAAGTGACCGGCTGAATGGCAGTTATTGTGTGCAATGCATACCTGTATATTGCAGATATCATTCCTATAAGCCAAGAATGCCATTGTTGGACACCTCACACAGCTTCATTGAGTACATTTATGACTAACAGTATGCAGACACATCATTTGCACTTATCTTCTTGAACATTTGTTCATACGGTACAGGGCCCACACTTACCTTGACATTACTGCAGTTATGTGTTGTATGCTTTTTGTCTATGTCTCATGCTATGCATGCACAGCCATTACATGGGGAAGTAAAGTTTGTGGACTTTGGATAGTATCAGTTTTAATATTTGTATGTGCTTTGGTTGTTATGTGTATTCCTTCATTAGTGTGTGTGTGTGTGTGTGTGTGTGTGTGTGTGTGTGTGTGTGTGTGTGTGTGTGTGTGTGTGTGTGTGTGCAATTGTTTGCCTCTTAGCTGATGAGTGGTTATGCTAATCTTTGAGTCTTAGGTAGTGAATGTGTGTGGTATCCTTTGCTTTTTAGCCAGGGCAAGGGCATATTGTGCATGCCTATGTCTGCTGCCGTCCTCTGTAGCTGGAGGTTCTCCCTCAGGATCATTGTTTGTATGTGCTGCAGGTGCTGTCCCTGCCTGTGGTTCAAGAATGTATGGTCCTGGCTTTTGTTGTCCCTGTTGCATTTGTTTCCTCAAGATGATATTGTGCAACATTGCACAGCCTGTTAGAATTTCCATCCAGGTGCATGGTTCATACTGCAGGGCACCCTCTTATGTGCATAGACAGTGGAACTGTGATTTCAGCATGCCAAACACTCTCTGTGATATCTCTAATTTAAGCATGGGCATCACTGTATCCTTCTTCTGCATCTTTTTCTGCATTTCTGATGAGTGTTATGACCCATAGTTCCAATGCATAACCTGCTTCACACAGTAGATGGCCTTGTGGAACATCACCCTAGCAAACTTTGTGTAAAGCTGTGAGGTGTGTCATGGTAACTAACTTGGTTGCCTGCATATGCATTGAGGATGATCCCTCAGGCATTAGACAACCTGAAGTTGGCGGCTGTATTCCAATAGGTTTTGGAGTTAATGGCAAAGAGCTACACCAAGTCTACATGATTACTTTTTAGGTTCTTGAATGGCTCCACCATTTTGGATTTGTTAATTAGCATGTAAGTCATCTGACTGTGCTTTCTTTAGCATGCTGTGGTGCTTTGTCGGCTCTATGAATATAAAATAACATGCTATTGTATGCTAATCATGGCAAGCAGAGATTAGCCATTCATGAATCTAGTCCTTTATTTACAAAACCACTAATCTGAGAAAGTAAATAAATCCACAAATTACATGTACCTCTTTGTCTTGAGAGTTTCATCTGTGGTTAACAGAATCATATCTAATAAGAGAGCATCAGTTACTAAAAGTCAATGACAATCTATTAAAAGAAGATTATTAAAATGAATTGACAGCAAAAAAGCAAGCAGCTAATTTTTGAAAATGCATATTTTTTTGTGGGGAGTCAGCCTCAAAACTACCATGCAGAGATCTTTGTACCCAGCATCCCTACACTTATTATAATCAAATCTGAGATCACTATATTGTAGGGTTAGAACAAAACCCTGCCTGCAATGACCTTGATTAATGAACATGTGTTTTGCCAAGTACTGATGCTAGAACACTTAACCTTCATTCTACTGATAGAATAACATTTAAATGATATTTGAAAGAAACATATGCCTTGTATTTTACAGTCTGCACCTGTGATCCTCTCCAGTGGAGTGTGGCCTTGTTATTTACATTTGAAACTTAAACAATGCAGAAGAGTAAAATAAAAGCAAGATAATATCAAGTCCTGTCTTTGAAGTAAGATCACAATTATTACAAAAATAAACTGAGGCAGTGACAAACGTCTATAAGGCAGATGTTTCATGCCATACCTGAGCAAGAAGCATGGGTTATGTGCTGCAGAGAAAACCAATGCTCACTTATGGCTGAACTGTTTGCTTGTTACTTTACACCTACTTTGCCCTTTACTTAAAATCCTGTTTTTAAAAGCATGCCTAAAAAATAGAATGACCTTGAGAACTTCTTAACTCAGAAGACTTTGCAAGACCTCATTATATTACATTAAAATGAGTACATCTGGTTTCCCTAGAGAAAATGATATCTGTAAACCTCCCTTGACTATGTTCATTAGCTCTAATGAGACAGTCCAGTTAGTAAGCAAACTTATTTAATGTTCTAATGAGAAGCATGCATGTCTAGAAAAAAAAGCAAACATTTTTTCCATTCATAATTAAAAGTTAAAAGTGCCAACAGTATGCCAATTTTAATTGCCTTTCCCGTATAAAGAAAAATGCAACATGAAATAATAGAACAACATAAACCAGCAAAACAGCATTGGGTCAAGTTGCAGATAATAAGCAATAACCTAACCTACTAAAAGACTAACAATCTGAAACTGTACGTGCCATGAAACAGGCCAACATTGAGGAAAGCTTATCAAATGGACAGATACCTGTAGATTAATATAAAATGCTCTCTAAAATGCAATTTTACCAAAATATTATTATTGCTTTATTTTCTGCACTGTAGGTCTAATCGCTATAAATAATATTGCCTGCCATAGTAATAAACCCTTCCTTCAAATGAAGGAATAGTGGAGTGCTACACTCCTTCCTTAAAAAATAAATAAATTGATGCAGACATTTTTTTTGTAAGAGAATTATGTACATTGCACTCTTTGATATGTAATGAACTGAGTTTTGAGCAACATAACATAAATGGATCTTCAGGAAGCCATTCTCCTGGGTAATAACTGGAATATGTAAAAAGCTGGCCTTCACCATCATGAATGGATGGATTTGTGATCAAATGGAATGATCTTAGCTTATGTAAACAATCATTCTCCAACAGTAAGAAGGATGGATCTGTGCCCTCAACGGACGTCCACAGCATCACAGATAGAGCAATATCATGGCTATCAGTCAATGGCATTTAATTTTGAGGACCTTCCCTAATGAGTCCTGAGGTGGATATTCCTTCTTTACCAGTCAGGATGTGATTTTTTTTTTCTTTTTTTGTAAAATTCCACACTCAGTTTTGCTGAGCTATCTAGAACAATGTGTGCCAATATGTGACATATTGACCATATACCCTTTTTCACCCCCACAATCCACAAAGTTTAGATTTCAGTCCTTGTTATCACTGGTGTGGTCCCGTGTTTGCATGTCTAAACAACATAAGACTCTATGTAGCAGCCAAAATCAACATTTGGACTGCTTCAAGGAAAAGTATGGCACTGGCAGCTACCACAAGTAACAGAGGTTTAGCTCAGCTACTCAAAGGATGGGGAAAAGGTTCTAGCTTTCTTTGCAACCAGGAAAATTACAGCAGTAGAAAACTATTTACGTAGAGATTGCTGAGATGGTCTTCTTTACAATAACAGGCATAGTTCAGAGAAGTGCTATACAGCTATGCATGCAGGCAGCATACTTAGTTCTGAACCTCCTCGAGTAAGTCTAGAGTTCAAGTGCTCCAAACCTCACAGACAAATGCAATGCTTAAGCAGCAAGGACACAATTCCAAACCAGTCTTTAGCTCATTCAGGACAGAGGTTGTGAGTGGGGGAGGAATGGTCTCAGCTCTAACCACTTGTGCTGCCATGCCTTCAAATGATCAGCTGGATCCTGTGGTCAACCATCCTGACTCCAGGCAGAAGACCTGAAGCAGAGCTGGGTTATGGTCAGATTTGGCCCTAGGCATGGTAATGGATTGGGGATCCCACACTCACTCAGACACACACACACACACACACACACACACACACACACACACACACACACACACACACACACACACACACACACACACACACACACATACATACACAGCAGCCCCCTTGGCAGCAGCCCCCCCAGCCATTCCAGTGTCCCATTACTAGACTATTTCTCTCCAGTTATCATAAACACTATTCAAAGCTGTCAGTGTGCATACTACTTTCTTCTTTGCTTCTACAATGATCACAGGTATTTGGATTTAATTTAAAATGTTTATTTACAATTTTATTGCACAAATACAGACAGATATTTGCTAAACTAAACAATACAGTCATACAATGAAAACAGACTTAGCATTAACAGTAAGCTTTTCTGCCCTTGAAACTCACATTCATTGAAACGGTATTTAAACCTACATTCAAAGAAAATGCATCTGGCCAGTGGTGGATAAAGTTTACCTTTGGGCTGTTTTCAAACTACAAGCCCCCTTTCACACATTTTAGGACTATACATACATGCATGTGTTCTTTGATTCACCTTCCTGATTGTATTAAATTATATTCCTCGTATAATATACCACCACTTGTTAGAGTATGTTTTAAATTTGTAGTTTTGAACATTTTTCCAGTAAACAAACAATACATATGAACCAATAATGACAAAACTGTCATTTTCAGAACATTTCAACCATAAAAGGCCATTCAAACTTCTGTCTTTACAGCCTACCAGTATCAGTCAATATACACAATTGCTGCAGAAGTAGAAGTCATTTGAGTAATTCCACATTAAAGAGATCTATAACTAATGACTAACTGTATATTTTAGTGTTTCATCTACAAATTCAGTGCCTGCTGCCCTTGAAGAATAAATTGCGTATGTTACATTTAAAAAAATTGGTAAGCTGGTAATATTGCAATGGAGGATGGATGGTGTTGCTTTCATGTTAGGACACGAATAAACAAGCCTTTGTGGGTTCTGTTCAAGCACCTTTATTGTATACACTCACATTACTATTGTTGACTATAGACTGTAACCTAAGTAACTTATATACAATTAATGACTATGATCATATGTGTTCACTCCCTAGCTGCTCCTTCAAAATGGCACTAAGGTTGTGCACGTGTATGGGTTATATACATGCAAGTATAGTCTTGCATCTTCTTAAAGATATAAGCACACACATTTTGCACTCTGATCTACATCCTCCCTCTTTGAGAAATAGACCATACAATTGTTATGAGACTGTTTAGCATGCAGAAATCACAGGTAATCTATAGACATGCATTGTACAATACTAAACATATAGGTATGTACAATCAAGTCCACTCCCTGAAGTCTGGCATAAATTTGCCTAAATAGTTGACCATGCCCAAAAAACGCTGTAAACTTTGTACATTGTCTTGTGCTGACATTTTTAGAATAGCTTCCATCGTGGTCTGGTCTGGTCTCAATCCTGTACTTGTAAACAAATGTCCTACATAGGTAACTTCTGGAAGTCTGAATTTGCACTTCGGAGGATTGAGCTTTAAGTTTACTTCATGCGCTCTGACTAGAACTTTCTTGAGGTTTTTGTCATGCTCTGCTTCACTATTGCCTGCAACCAATAGATTGTCTACTATTATGGCACAAGTCTAATCCAAAAAAAAATTGTTTCATTGCATGCTGAAAAACTTTACTTGCAGAATTTATTCCAAATGGCATCCTTAAGATTTTGTATCTGCCAAATGAAGTACCAAACTTAGTTAGAAATGAGGATTTGTGATCCAACATCACTTGCCAAAATTAACTCTTTGCATCCAAAACAGAAAATAAAGTGGCATTCAGGATTAGAGCTGCAACTTCTTCAACTGTGTGCATTGGATGATACAGTCCTTTTAATGCTTTGTTCAAATCTTTTGGGTCAATGCATATTCTGATTTCATCTACGCCTTTTTTATGAATGGCTACCATGGATGACACCCATTCAGTTGGTTCTGTGACTAGGCAAATCACACCTTGCTGCACCATTTTATCCAGTTGAGCATTTCACTTTATCTTGTATGGCTATGGGAACTCTTCTTGTTGGCCTGACTACTGGAGTGATCTCTGGGTCTAACCATGGAATATACAACTGGAAGTTTGCCCAATTTGTCATTGAAAACATCAGCATACTCTGAGAAAATGAGTTCAGAGAACTTGGAACTGCACTCACATGATGAACTTCTTTAGCAAAAGAAAGCAGATTCATTCTTAAACTATCTTTGAGACCCAATAAATATTGCACTGGTCTTTGGACTACATAGAATAACAAGTTGTAACAATTCTCAGCCAAATAACATGAAAGTATCACTGAACTGTCAGTCTGAATTTCTTCACCTCCATAAGCAACAAGTCCCACACTGCTGGTTACATTGAGTTGCTTGTTAGTTCTCACTCTTGCAAATGTATCTGTTTATATAACATTACACTTTGACCTAGTGTCTACGTTGAGCTCTGTGGATTTTCCATTGATCCAGACCATACAAAGCACTTCACTTTTTGTTAATAAGTTTACTCCATCAACTCTTTCACCAAGCACTGATAACATCATCCACATAGAAAGCTGACTGTTTTGCTTCGACTTGATCAACTTGCTTTTTTGTGAGACCTTTCTTTACAACTGCATGAGGCTTACTTGATTTAGAAAACTTTTGGAAATGGTTCCATTTTTTACACTTGTGACATTGGTGACCAAATGATATACACTTTTCTCTTTTAGACTCATGATTCGCACCACAGTTGCGACAGTTAACAATAAAGCTAGATTTGGGTTGTGCTGATTCATGTTTTTGTTGCACTGATCTGGCACTGTAGCTTGCACTTTTCCTGGAACTTTCTAGAAAACTTTGTGGCTTCTTTGGAAATCCTGTAGCTACCATGTACTTAGGCCTGTTCTTGTTTGTCACGTGTTGCATACTCTCTACATGTGCTCTGGAGCCAACTGAAGCCATGCTCTTGTCACTCGCAAGCATACTTGTATGTTTTTCTGTCACCTCATGGATTTGACAAACCTCTATGGCTTTGCTCAATTTTAAATCACTGTCATGAAGTAAAATCTTTCTCACAGAAGCACTTTTAATACCACATACAAGCCTGTCCTTTATCTACCTTTATTTATGTACTCATCCCTCATTAGACCCATTATAGAGTACAAAGCCCCATTTGGTATGTTCCTCACAAGACATCTGCAACAGCTGGAAAGGCCGAGGAATACCTCACTAAAAGAATCACAGGCCTAAAGTAGATGCCTTACACTGACTGTCTAAAAAAACTCCAGCTATACTCTGTGGCATATCGTCTACTCAGAGGCAATCTCTGCTTAACATACAAGGCCATGTCATACCCTGAGCTGTTGGACATGCTCCACTTAAAGAAATCCCAATCTCTCAGAGCCACACACTCCAGGGATCTAAACGTTGTCATCACAATGAACAAAATCTGCTGGAGGGTTAGATTCCTGACTCAGAGACTCCCCATACCCTGGAATAGACTGCTCATACATGTCAAGTAGAGTGCCTCCTTGGCCCTCTTCAAAAGGAACCTTGACAATTGGATGGGAGACAGGAAATTCACCCTGGGGATCACGTCAGTCGCCCTGCTAGACAGGGGTCCAGGGAAGTAAATATTGTGGGAAGAAATATCCAGGGAATTTTTATGGCTAAGCTTGTATAAGTCCTAGGGCCGATAGCCTAGTACCAACCTATGAACCTATGAACTTAATGGTTTCCACGTTGTTCTTTGAGTCTGCCTCAGCTCCTACTGAGACATTAAGCTAAAAGTTTCTGAAATTAACCACAGAACTAGAGGTCCAGCTTGATTTTTCCCCAAATCCTCATACCCTTGCCTGTTATGGAAATCTGACTTCCAAAGTACCTCCTTTCCCTCTTTCATTACTATTGTCTGTTTTGAAACTTAGTTAAGTACTTTTCCACACACTGTTATCCATATATCCATAACGCTAGGTTCTCATCCAGTAAACCAGTACTGCACTTCAGTAAACCTCCCTTACTACAAATTGTCCCCTGGTCATTTTTCCAGAACTGCTATCTGCTTGGTCCCCTTGCCAAACTCTTCCTGCTCCATCCTTGGCAGATGAGATTTATTTTATTGTTTTGCATTTTGTTAACTGTTTTACAGTGCTAATGCTTTATCTTTTCTTTATTTGTTGATTTTGCCTTTATATAATTTTAAATTTCCCCAATACTTGAAATTGCCTCATTGAGGTAGCTTGTTTAAGTGTTTTTGTTAACGTTACACTAGCAAACAATCTGTTGGTATTTTTACATCAATAGGTAAGCAGTGTCCTGCACATATACAAATGCCCAGAAAGTAAATTTTATCTATAAAACTACCAGTAGAGCTGAAACCTGTAATTTATTGGGACTAAAACAATGCCATTGCAAAGAGACAAGCTTAAAGCAGCTAGGTTGCATGTTAAACAACACTACTATCAAATCTTAGCACAATCTAACCTAGTCTAGTAACAAACCACAGAGACCCATAGCTCTCAACCAATTAGGGACAAATCTCAACAGAATCAGGGACAAATCCAGAAATAATCAAGGACAATCGGGGGCACTTTCAAAATACTTGAGCCACTGAAAGAATAGGATAATGTGAACTGATATACATTTTCTGAAGTAAACCAAGTGTATAACTCTTATTGTCATTATTTATTAAGTGTAATTTACCACCTTTTCTTCAAAAGTCACTAATTTTAAGAGGAATTAAGAGGGACAAAGCTAAAATCTGAATCAAAATCAGGGGCATTTCTATCCTCAGCAATCTCTAAAGCACTCACCAAAAACACCACCAAATGACATACATATGCCTACACTCAGTGGATCTCTAAAAGCAAAGCCCATAAGGCAAGCAAACATATTACCCAGGACTCTTGTTACAGGGGACTTCATTGTACGACATACAGAAACTCCACTCACCAGACTGAACAAGGAAAAGACAGCAGTTAGTTGCTTATCTGGAGCCAGGATCCACCAAGTTATGCATGCACTCAAGTCACCACACCACAAAGTATCAGTATGATTCTGTCATAGTCCACATGGACATTAATGACCCAAGAAATACTTCCGTGGACTATACAAAAAGAAGCATTGTTGATCTCCCCAAATATGTGTCTCAGGCAGGTATCTGATTTGCATTGATCAGCATTCTACTTCACCAAGTAAGATGAAAAACTATCAGCAAAAGATGACTGACTTTTTAAGGGGATTCAATATTTGTCAGCATGGCAGACCGACCCCGAAATGAGGTTGGAAAGACTAAGGATGGTGGAGTCTCTAGCTTCATTAAGGACAGGCACACCTCCAGACTGGTTTACCAGCATGACACACTGGAATTACTCCAGGTGCAACTGACAGTTGGCAATATACCCATCTAAGTAGTAGCCAGCTACAGACCTCCCTCCATGACTTGGGTCCCTCCATGACTCAGGATAACCATTTCTCCTACCTGGACCTACTTGACTCCATCAAGGTACCCTCTAACACCCTGATCCTTGGTGACTTCAACTACCCCACCATAGACTGAGTGAATCATTCCTGCAATAATGCACTCACCTAACGATTCCTTGACTTCATGAATTCTAATGTACTGGTTCAGCTGGTCTCATCACCCACAATTGGACATAACATACTGGACTTTGTTCTCACCAACATGGGTGACCACTGCACCACTCCCATATTATGTTCTTCCTTGGTGAGATCAGATTATCAGTCTGTCTCATTCAAAGTTTCTATCCTACCCAACCCCTCCCCAGCGATAACCAGGCTAAAAAACTTCTCAAAAGCTGACTACAACCTCCTAATGGAGAGTATCAGCAGCTTTACACCACCAACCCAGAGGGATGCCCTCAGAGGATACACACAACTATGCTGAATGGCACGCCAGTGCAGTATACAAGCACCTGTACAACTGCATGGACTCAGCCATATCCAACAGAACTAAAGCCTGCTCCTCAAGGAAACACAAACCTGTCTGGTGGACATCCTGTATCAACAGGCTTTACAACAAAAGGAAGAAACTGTTGTCCAAGGGTAAAAAAGAACAAATTCCAAATCGGAAAAACTCCCTCCTCCACCTCAACAAGTAAATTAGATCACTGGTGAAAACCTCCAAAGCCAATCATGAGTTGAAACTAGCCTCTGAAACAAAGGGATACCACAAGTCTTTCTTTAGTTATGTTAGGAACCTCCATGGCAAAGCCCACATTTGTTCCGAATTAGTACTTAATGGTACCACTTACATTGATCCTGCTGACTTAGTGAACCTGTTAGCTGATAGGTTCAGCACAAACATCACCCCCTTATTGCACCCCAAAGCCCCAGTCGACATCATCAATACTTGTCCCACAACTCAGGTCTCCATAGATCAAGTGTCAAAGGCCCAATCCAAGGCAAAGAAAACAGCTTCCATGGGACCCGATAGTATCCCAGGCTGTATTCTGCACCATATCCAAAAAAGCCTAGCTTCACCATTGAGCACCCTATTCAACCACATCCTAATTACAGGCTTCATTCCAGCAGAGTGGAGAACTGCCATTGTCATCCCCTTGCACAAAAGTGGTGCCACTACTGATCCGGGAAACTATCTCCCCATTAGCTTGACAAGTCTGATGTGTAAAGCCATGGAGCATATTATTATGGATCTCATAAAGAAGTACATAGGCAATCTCCAAGCACTTGATTCCACCCAGTCAGGATTCATCAGGGGCAGATCTTGCCTATTGAACGTAGTTGACTTCTTTGAGACTGTCACCAAGGCCCTGGATGAGGGAAAGTCAGTACATACAGCTTACCTTGACCTGGCCAAGGCCTTTGACACAACTCCCCACTCAGGCATCATCGAAAAGCTGACACAACTTTGTGTTAATCCCTATCTTGTCAGATGGGTGGCCAACTGACTCACAGATAGGGCCCGCAAGGTCAAAATAGGTATCACCACCTCCGACAGCAGACCTGCCACTAGTGGTGTTCCCCTGGGATCTGTCTGGGACCCCTGTTGTTTGGCATCTACTTCTCAGAGGTCCAGGCAAAGACAAAGGGCCTGTGGCTAACCAAGTCTGTGGATGACTGTAAGTTGGGTGCTGTCATTGACTCCCCAAATGATGTTAACATACTGCAGGAGGGTCTCACAACTACAAATAACTGTTGCCAATGTCATGGCCTTAAGTTAAATGTAAAGAAAATTATTATTGTACCATTTGGCAAAAATATTGTCCCTAATGATTACCATGTCAACGGCAACACCCGAAGCACACAACCTGTGGTGAGACACCTGGGTACTCAGGTTGACAACAATCTCACCTTCGACCATCATGTGGCGGCAGTGGTTAGAAAAGCCTTTTACTTGGTTCATCTCATAAGTAAAAGGATTGCATCCAGAAAAAAGGAGGTTATTACCTCTCTGTACTCCACCCTCATTAGACCTATAATTGAGTATAACGCCCCATTTGGTATGTACCTCTCAAAACACCTGTACCAACTGGAAAGGCCACAGAAATAACTCACAATGAGAATCTATGGCCTCCAACACCTGTCCTATTTGGTCAGGCTTGAATTGCTATCACTCTACTTGGTATCATACAGATTGCTCAGAGGTGATCTGTGTCTCACCTACAAGGCAATATTGCACTCTGCCCTACTAGAGATGCTGCATATCCATAAGTCTAACTTCTCGTGCATTACCTGCTCAATAGGCCTAAATCTAATATGCAGCATCAACAAAACCTGCTAGAGAGACAGGTTTGTCTCCCAGGGGCTACCCCATCTCTGGAATAGACTTCCCATGCATGTCAAACAGAGCACCTCACTGGCTCTCTTCAAGTGCAACCTTGATGAGTGGTTGGGAAAACACAAATTTGTCTCAGGGGTTCCACCTTTGTCCTTCATTGACAGGGGTGACAGGTGCTGACTGAGGTTTTTTTTTTTGGGGAGATAAACTCTTGTCTAGGCTTGTAAGGGCCCCAGGGCCATTAGCCTAGTAGCCTCCTATGACCCTATGACCCTATGATGTTGCTTTGCAAAGGATGGTCTGTGCTTATATCCCCTAGACTTCCAAATATTGGCTAAAGTTTTAGCCTCTGCCTTAGAGCCTTTTTTAGGCAATGCCAAACTGACAAGCCTACCAACATAACAAATAAAACCCAAGAAACATAAAGGTGTTACTTCTCAATGCTAGGATCCTAAACAAGAAATTCCACACCCTACAAGGTCTCCTCACTCTGGAGAATATAGATATCTGTACCATTACTCAGACATGGTTTAAATCTGCAGAAAGTACTCTGACAGTGCAAGGATTCATTGCCTTCCACACATTTAGACCATTACCTGCAAAGACAGGCAAAAGGTGGCGAAGTCTCTATGTATATTAACAATGGGTATAACTCTATGTTGGTTAAACAGGACAATGCCCTGGAATTTATTCATGTGCAAATAACCACAAAGTCCCATACCATATCCTAGAAAGCTGCAGGTCATCCTCTATGTCTCCATAATTCCATAGCTCATACCTAGACCTACTGGAGACACTCACTATTAAATTAAGTACCCTCTTCATAGAAGACTTTAACTACCTCTCTATAGACTGGGAAACACAGACCACCTCAAATTCACTGGCACCATGACTCCTGGATGTCATTAACTTAAATAGCATTGACCGGGTAGTATGCACACCAACCAGAGGTTCAAACATACTGGATCTGGTACTCACCAATATGGGAGAGAGTTGCATCTCTACAGCATCACATCTTCACTGGTGAGGTCAGACCACTAAGCTGTCTCCTTCAAAATAAAAATCAGCTCAGTAACCCCAGTAAACCCTATAACTGTTAGGAACTATTCCAGAGCAAACTACACTCTATTAATTGATAGTTTTTCAAAATGTAATGCTCCTCACAAATCTGAATTTACAGCAGCCTATCTGAAATTGTTAACAGAGACCGTGTACCTACTAGAAGTAAGTCAAAACAAACTCTAAAAATAATAAATGCTGGTGGAATCTTAAGTGTAATAGGGTATATAACAAAAATAAAAGGTCATGGCTAAAACCAGAAAGAGCAGCTGCCATCATGATAGGAGGTCTTTAATTAAATTAACAGGAAACTAGGAGGACTAATTAAGTCCAACAAGGCAAATTATGACGTCAAGATAGCCTCACAGGCTAAAGACAACCATGAGGCCTTCAACAGCTGTCTGAAACCTGAAAGGCAGCACACAGTAGTGTGCCGTATTGGTAGTCAATGGTGCTACCTCACTGAGAACAGTGACATATAAATTTAGTGGTTGACAAGTTCAGCTCAAACGTCACCCCCCACTCCCCCCAAGCCTCCCCTGATGAAGTCCCTACTAGCATAACCTCCAACAAGTAACATGGATCAGGTCCTGGTGGTGCTCACCGAGGCTCAAAAGACAGCCTCATTGGTCCCTGACAAAATCCCGGGATGCCTCCTAAATAACTTGAAACATGACCTATCAGCACCACTTGAGTCACTTTTCAACTATAGCTTCAAAACAGGCTTTGTACCATGAGAATGGAGGAGTACAAATGTTATCAGCTCCACGAATAAGACAAAGTAAGAACTCACAGAAACCAATGAACCACTTCCAAGCAGAGTAATTTATTGGTTAAACGCTTTCATTCATAAGAACTTCATCATAACCCTGGTTCTGATGAAGTTCTTATGAATGAAAGTGCTTAACCAATAAATTACTCTGTTTGGAAGTGGTTAATTTTTTTCTGGAGTACAAATGTTATCCCACTTTAGAAGGGTGGGCCATCAACTAACCCTGGAAAATACAGACCTATTAGTCTAACTAGTCTAATATGCAAAGCCATTTAACAAATTATCATGGAAATGATCAACAAAGACATAGACAACCCTCAGAAACTGGACAAAACCCAGTTTGGTTTTGTCAAGGGAAGGGCATGCCTACTAAACCTGGTGGACTTCTTTGAGAAGGTCGCTGTGATGATTGGGGAGATATGGGTGAAGGCTGCCAGCCTAGTCAAATAGAATTTGATATATAATTCTATCAACTGTATAAATAAATGTAAAATACAGGCTTGTGTTTTTAAATGTAAGAAAAAACTGTGAAATGTGGAACTGCAAAATATGTGACAACATTGCACTCTATTGGCCCAGTGAAGCATGTTGTATCCTTTCATGTTAGAATTTGGCCAGAGGGTGGCTGGATGAAGATTTCATGCCCATTGTTTTAAGTCTAAAGTTTATGACTAGAATTTAGATGTGGAAGGTGCTTTATTGCTTTAGTTTCTATTAGTATATAGATGTGAAATGTCTTCTATTGTTGTACATTTCTGTGCAGGTGTTATATTGCTAAATAATGCAGGCTGTGGCCTGAGAACTCAGACCAGGTGTTAAGATGATGCAATATGAATACTGGGAAAACCCAAATGTCAAAAATGATGTAACCTGGGGTGGGACCCAGCAAACATGTTTGTTAGTAATGTTTAAATTCTATTTCTCACAAGAGACCTGGAGCATTTTGATCTGGACATCTAACTTATCAGCACTCTGCTTATGCTCACATGTACGTTTTTAACACTGTGATATCTTGTAGGAATAGTTAAAGCTAGTAAAGATTAATTAGGTATTTTTCTTTGAAACCAGACCTGTCCAACTGTATTATTTTAAGTTTCTGTATGATCTGTGAACTCTTAGATATCTCTGTGGTGTAGTAGATTTGTCTTGTGCTTTAATTATTTATTATTAAATATTTTTAAAACCTTCTACCTGTGGCTGCTTTGTGTAGAGATAAGCTCTAGAGTACACTGCTTATTTATATAGAGTTTATTGTAATAGGCCACTCTGATAAGTCTTAGACTGTATAGTCACATTACCATTGGATATTAATATTGCACAGTAATAATTGGACACCCTTTTTAAGGGCCTTTTAGTAGCTGATATTATTAACTGGGTGGTGGCAGTAATTACTACCGTATAGTCTTGGTAAAGGGGCACAGCTTGAGAATCTGTGTCAGCCTTTCCCAGGAGTGTCTGTGAAGTTGTATAAATACTTATCTCAAAGTGTGTGTGTGTTGTGTCAGCTACTTGGGCAGAGACACGAAGCACTGGTTGGACAGAGAGGGTACTGGTGGTTCTAGCTTGCCCAGTTAGGCTGAGACCTGGGCCCTATAGCTGTGCCAGTGGAGAGTCTTATTGGGGACCTGGTGAGCAAGGGAGCAGCCAGCCCCAGACTGACTGTGATCTCTGTGTGCATTTAAGGGAAATTGTACTTTACTGTGTGTATTAATTATCCTTTCCTCTTCTAGGAGACGACCTCCCTGGTGTTAGTGGTGATGATTGAGGCTCCTTGATTGCTGGACCAGGACACGGTCGTCACAAGTGTTTGGCAGTGGTGGGATCTACTTCACATACTAATTGGCTTGTAGTGGTGTGGGTAGAGCGAATTCCTGTAGCTTATGTTCAGTGATCTCTAAAATGTTTTGTACTCTAAAACAGCCACACAGTGTATACCAAGAATTCAGATCACAATTGTTTATTTCTTTTGTTAGCTTAGTGTTAGTCAAGGTGAGCAGGCAGCATGTCAGCAGAAGAGTATGGAAAGCTGATAAGAAGCCACCTGGAGGAGATGTGCCAGGCTAGGGGACTGGTGCATGGAAACCTGACTAAGGCAGACCTGATTGCAGTCTTGGTTACAGCTGCATCAAAAAACAGCAGTCTGGAAGATAATCAGACTGACAGTGGAGATACAATATCCTCGGAGAATGGACAGCTCAACATTTCTGCAGTGGACTTAAAAATCCAGCTGGAGCTGAAGAGACTTGAGTTGCAGACCAGGCGTATGGAACTAGAAACAGTCGAGAGAATGAGGAGCCTAGAAGCTGAAGAACAGGAACGTCACAGAAAGCATGAGAGGGAAATGCTGACTCTTCGCCAGAGTCATGAAGGTAATAGGGAAGGGAGTAACCGGACCCCAGAAGCACAAAAGGTCAGTAAATTTCTTCCACAGTTTAAAGAGGCAAATAATTTTGATAGCTTCATTCATATATTTGAGCGGGTATGTAAACAGTATGAAGTTGACCAAAGGCTCTAGGTACAGTTCCTGACCCCCTTACTCTATTGTTAAGCTGTAACTTCTTTAGCAAAAATGCATGACACTGACTGTTTTGATTATACTACTGTAAAAATACATTTGTTAGAATGTTTTAAGCTAACACCTGAAATGTATAGGAAAAAGTTTTGTGAGCATAGACGCAAGGCAGATGAAAATGTATGTGAATATGTTGTTGAACTGAGCATTTATTTTCATAGCTGGGTGAGTGGATGTCAGGTCACCACTTCTGAAGGGCTGGCAGACGTTTTGGTAAGGGAACAAGCCCTTAGCACTTTGCCTGAGAACATGAGGATCTGGTTAGCTGATAGGCAGTGTGCTACTTCAGAGGAGTTGGGGAAGAAGGGAGACCTATACCTAGCAAGCAGGGTAGCCCTGCACAGGAAAGGGGCCCCCAGTACTGCTCATGGGTCTAAAGGAACCAATGGTGGGCAGCACAGACTGCCCTAACAGAATCTGCCAGTAGCAGGGGAAGCCAGTAGTCCAGGTATATATCCAGGAGCTAGGGTTAAATGTTCTGAATGCAACCAGTGGGGCCATGTGGCATACAGGTGTCTACTGAGGCAAGGTGGGGAACCAAAGATGAGGGAGCCAGTAAGTGGGAAAGACAAAATGCCAACAGTGTGTTGTCTTGAGGCAACAGTGGTATGGAACTACCATCCTGCAGATGTCCTGAGAGGGAAGGATTTGAATGAGGCAGTACCATGTACTTATGCAGTTACATGCAGTGAGGCTAGGAGACAAGCATGTGAGTCTGGTCTGGAGGAGACCCAGACAGATTGCATACTTGCAGCCAGGACTGCTGAGGTGGTTACTTCTGAAAGTGAGCTACGCTGTAGCAGTGAGACTGAATGTGAGCCACAGCTGCTTGTGGGTACTGATGTTCCCTTGGACAGGGTAACTGCAAAGGTAGAGGTCAGTAGTAGTACCCAGGCTGACAGTGTGGCACCACTGTCAGAGGATGCCAGACTTCCTGTGGAAGGGGAGCTTGGAAGGGTTCCAAGGAGAGACTTGAGACAGGCTCAGCTCTCAGACCCTACATTGCAAGGCCTGAGGCAGGTAGCTAGGGAGGCACCTGATTCTCAAGGGAAGGGGGAATCTGTATACTGGAACAAAGGGTTACTATACAGAGAGTGGATCCCTCAGGGAGGGCTAGAAGGTGAGAGAGTACAGCATTTGGCAGTGCCTAGAGTTTACCATCTGGCGCTTCTAGCCATAGCTCATGATATTCCCTTTGCAGGTCATATGGGCATAGAATGTACAAAGAGGCATATTATGCAAAACTTCTATTGGCTTGGAATTTCCAGAGATGTAACAGGCTACTGCAGGACCTGTGAGCAGTGCCAAAAGGTAGGCAAGGCAGGAGACATGGTGAGAGCTCCTTTGATGCCTTTGCCTGTGATTGAGGAGCCATTTCGGAGGGTAGCTATGGATATTGTGGGTCCTCTGAGTACCCCAAGTTAAACAGGGAAAAAGTATATCCTAGTGATTGTAGATTATGATACACGATACCCTGAGGCAGTGGCTTTGTCCTCCATTGAGGCCGAGAAGGTGGCAAATGCTTTGCTAGAGATTTTCAGCAGGGTAGGTTTCCCAAAGGAAATACTGTCTGACAGAGGTGCCAGTTTTATGTCAGACCTGCTGGCTTGTCTGCGGAAGTCCTGTGGGGTGAAGCACATGAAGACCACCTCCTACCATCCCCAGACTAATGGTCTTGTTGAGATGTTAAACTCTACAATCAAGTCCATGCTATGGGCATTTGCAGATCAGTTTAAGAGGGATTGGGAGAAATATTTTCCCCATCTGTTGTTTGCTTACAGAGAGGTTCCCCAGGAATCCACAGGTTTTTCACCCTTTGAGTTGCTGTATGGGCACAGGATGAGTAGACCTCTAGATTTAATTTGAGATGAGTGGGAAGGTGAGTGTGAGTCTCACAAGGAGTCTGTTGTGGCGTATGTCCTGAACCTCAGGACAAGGCTCAGGGAACTCATGGGCCTGGCCCAGGAAAACCTGGCAGAAGCCCAACAACAGAAAAAGGTGTGGTATGACAGGAATGCTCAAGCTAGAGAGTATGCTGTAGGGCAGCAGGTGATGGTTCTCATTCCTGTCAGACACAACAAGTTGCAAGCAGCCTGGGAGGGACCCTACAAGGTGGTAAGAAAGGTATGTGATGTTAACTATATGGTGGAAGTGCTAGGAAGATGGCAGGGGCACAAATTGTATCATGTTAACATGATGAAACCTTACCATGATAGGGAGGCCCTTGTGCTGAGCATTTGAAGTGGATTGCAGGAGGAGTCTGAGGGAGATCTAGGGACTGATCTCCTCAGTGAGGCTCGGGCTGACACCTCGGTGGAAGGGGTAGCAATGTCCCATCAGCTATCTCCTACCCAGGTTTGATAAATCCGAGCAGTGTTGCAGGAGTTTGGGGGCATGTTCACTGGAAAACCAGGGAGCACCCACCTGGTGCAGCACCAGGTGGACACAGGACCCCAAAGGCCTATCAGGCAGGACCCTTATAGGGTGCCTGAGAGAGTCAAACAGACTCTGAGGGAAGAGGTACAGGAGATGTTGGAACTAGGGGTGATTCAAGAGTCCAACAGTCCCTGGCCTCACCAGTGTTCTTGGTGCCAAAGAAGGATGGCAGCACCAGGTTCTGTGTGGATTACAGAAAATTAAATAGTCACACAGAGTCAGATGCTTATCCCATGCTTCGGACAGATGAGGCCCTAGAGCAGCTGGGTGGGGTTAAGTATCTAACAACCATTGATCTTACCAAGGGTTACTGGCAGGTGCCCTTGACTCCCAGTGCTAGAGAAAAGTCAGCCTTTGTGACTCCTTTTGGCTTGTATCAGTTCACAAAGATGCCCTTTGGGATGAAGAATGCGCCAGCGACTTTCCAGAGGCTAGTAGATCATATCTTAGCAGGAGCAGGAGGGTTTGCCCTTGCTTACATGGATGATATTGCTATCTACAGCCATTCCTGGCAAGAGCACCTGCAGCATGTCAGGGAGGTGCTGGGCAGACTACAGAGGGCAGGGTGGACCATTAAGCCAAGCAAATGTCAGGCGAGTATGGCAGAGGTCTCTTACCTAGAACATAGATTGGGGAGTGATAAGATAAGGCCAGAACCTGCCAAACTGGAAGCTATTCAGGCATGGCCTGCACCTGTTACCAAAAAGCAGGTGAGGGCATTCTTAGGGACAGCATGGTACTACAGAAAGTTTGTTCCCAATTATAGTACCATAGCTGCTCCCCTCACAGACCTGACAAGGAAGAACAGGCCAGATAAGGTAGTGTGGACCCCAGCATATGAGCAGGCATTTCAAAAGCTTATGGAAGCTTTGGAAGGACCCCTTGTGTTAGACAGTCCAGACTACAGCAAATACTTTGTTGTGCAGGTGGATGCTTCAAACTATGGGGTGGGGGCTGTACTTAGTCAGATTTCTTCAGAGGGAGAAGAGCACCCAGTGGTTTATCTCAGTCGTAGGCTCCAACCCAGGGAGGAATGCTATGCAGAGGTAGAAAAGGAATGTCTAGCCATAGTGTGGGTATTGCAAAAACTTCAGCCTTATCTGTATGGAAGAAAATTCACTAACATGGTTAAACAGAGCCAGTCAGCAAAATGACAAATAGCTAAGATGAATTCTGGGGTTGCAAGCATATGATATGTCAGTGCAGCACCGCAGTGGGAGTAGCAATGCCAATGCAGATGGGATCTCAAGACAGGGAATGGGGTGAGGTACACCCAGATAGACCTGACACTCTCAAGCAACGTTTCCCAAGGGGCACTTGAAAAACTTGCTTGAGTTCACCGGGGGGGAAGAGATGTGACGATTGAGGAGATATGGGCGAAGGCTGCCACCCTAGTCAAATAGAATTTGATATATAATTCTATCAACTGTATAAATAAATGTAAAATATAGGCTTATTTCTTTAAATGTAAGAAAACACTGTGAAATGTGGAACTGCAAAATATGTGACAACATTGCACTCTACTGGCCCATGTTGTATCCTTTCATGTTAGAATTTGGCCCGAGGGCAGCTGGATGAAGATTTCATGCCCATTGTTTTAAGGCTAAAGTTTATGACTAGAATTTAGATGTGGAAGGTGCTTTATTGCTTTAGTTTCTGTTAGTATATACATGTGAAATGTCTTCTATTGTAAGTTTCTGTGAAGGTGTTAGATTGCTAAATAATGCAGGTTGTGGCCTGAGAACTCAGACCAGGTGTTAAGATGATGCAATATGAATACTGGGAAAACTTAAGTGTCAAAAATGATGTAACCTGGGGAGGGACCCAGCAAACATGTTTGTTAGTAATGTTTAAATTCTATTTCTCACAAGAGACCTGGAGCATTTTGATCTGGACATCTAACTTATCAGCACTCTGCTTATGCTCACATGAAAGTTTTAGCACTGTGATATCTTGTAGGAATAGTTAAAGCTAGTAAAGATTAATTAGGTATTTTTCTTTGAAACCAGACCTGTCATACTGTATTATTTTAAGTTTCTGTGTGATCTGTGAACTCTTAGATATCTCTGTGGTGCAGTAGATTTGTCTTGTGTTTTAATTATTTATTAATAAATATTTTTAAAACCTTCTACCTGTGTCTGCTTTGTGTAGAGATAAGCTCTAGAGTACACTGCATATTTATATAGAGTTTATTGTAATAGGCCACTCTGATAAGCCTTAGACTGTATGGTCACATCACCATTGGATATTAATATTGCACAGTAATAAATGGACACCCTTTTAAGGGCCTTTTGGTAGCTGATATTATTAACTGTGTGGTAGCAGTGATTACTACCGTATAGTCTGGGTAACGGGGCACAGCTGGAGAATCTGTGTCAACCTTTTCCAGGAGTGTCTGTGAAGTTGTGTAAATACTTATCTCAAAGTGTGTGTGTGTTGTGTCAGCTACTTGGGCAGGGACACGAAGCGTTGGTTGGACAGAGAGGGTACTGGAGGTTCTAGCTTTCCCAGTTAGGCTGAGACCTGGACCCTATAGCTGTGCCAGTGGGGAGTCTTATTGGGGACCTTGGTGAGCAAGGGAGCAGCATGCCGCAGACTGACTGTGATCTCTGTGTGCACTTAAGAGAAATTGTACTTTACTGTGCGTATTAATTATCCTTTCATTTTCTAGGAGACGACCTCCTTGGTGTTAGTGGTGAGGATTCAGGCTCCTTAATTGCTGGGCCACAGTCACCATGGCAATGAATGTGGGGAAAATGTTAATACCGTCTACCTGAACCTGGCTAAGGCATTCATTACAATGAAGGTATAGTTGACAAACATGCCATACTCGGCATAAACACCCACGTAACTGACTGGATTGCCAGCTAGCTCACAGACAGGACCCAAGAAGTCAAGACTAGTGAGACCATCCCCACTATGAAACCAGTCACCAACAGGGTAACTTAGAACCAATGCCACTACCTATTTGGGGCTAAATGAGATGGTCTCCATCAGCAGCATTTTAAAATTAAAAGCTGCATTTGCATTATGAATGTATTTGAATTTTAAAGTATGCTTTTTAGTTTTCCTGTAATGTTTTTATACAAATCCTTTGTTACCAGTTGGACATTTGTATCATGGTGTGTTTTTTAATACAAGATTACTTAATTGAAATTGATTCAATTTACTGAATCAGGTGGTTTTAGGGTATTATATAAGTGCATTCCACTTAAGACATGGTATTCTGATGAAGTCCTTTCTATATGGATGAAAGCACTCAATCTTGTGACAATAAATTGTGTGGGGTTATCTGCTTTTGCGTGATTTTTCTGCTTATTTGTTTTATTTAGTCTGTGCATTTGTTTTTTATTCATGTGGTTTTCATGATGGAAAGAGCAGGAGGACCAGACAATTCTCCACATATACCATATGAGCAATTGACTGCCTCATGGGTAAGTTGGCCCTACTTGTACATCAATTATCACAGCAGGCGGCTGCATCTTCGAACTGTCAGGGAAGAACTGTACCCAGCAGTAACTACACTTTGCAGGAACCTGTATACTTTATCTCATGAGTTTCCTATTTCTGACATTACACAGGCTCAGAGGCAGCAGGATTACCATGTCAACAAATTGAATGTCAATGTATCCACTTGGGCCATCTATGGAATGGCTAGGAGTGATGGTATATTAGAGAATGCAAATGAATGGTGGTTTGGTTCTGAAGTCTGCCAGGAATCCTTTGGAACTGTAGACAAACAATTGAAACTGTTAGAAGATTTAACTTTTAAATTAAAAAAACTGTGGTTGGAAAATAGTTGGAGAGTAGTTAACTCGGGGAATGCCAAAGGGACTATAGACATGGATATATCTCACAGGGTTAGAAAAGGACTCTGAATTGTGCTGTGAGGATACTAGAACTATTTATTAGACACAGCTGTGAGTTGTCACAAATGCTTATTAGAGACAATGATAACAAATGGCTGTATTAATGGAATCTTTTTCTAAACTTGACACCAGTTTACAAGCTGATTTATTGTTTGAAGGTAAAAAGAATGGATATAGTGTATTATTTGTTAAAGTTGACCAGTGGTTAGTTGATCTTAAAACCAAAAAAATCCAAAAAATTATTAATGGACCAAAGGGACTACGAGGCAGGAAAAGCCTACCCTAAAAAAAAATACTGTCAATCAATGGGTACGCCATGAGGAAAACAGGGATGAGGTTGCTAATACTTTTTTATCAGACAGAACAGACCTTTCAGAATTTCCCTCTCTGAAGAGGTCTGAGAGACTGATGAACCAAAGGAACGGAACCTAGGGGAACAGACAGCCAGACGGAACCTAGGGGAACGACAGCCAGGACTAAACAACATCAGGATTACACTTACCAGAGGGGGAGAGGAACTAGTGATGAAACTGTTAGTTGATGATTGTAATATTATACTTAACAGTAGGGGTGATTACAAAATTTACAATACAATAACGTGCAAGTTACAAGTCCATGGGCCGGCCTGTTTGAAAAGGGCCTGACCTTTGTCCTGGTGAGAAAGGCTAAAGCTAATGAGGTTTTAATGAATTTGAAATTATTTTCTTGGAAGTTACATTTGGGGTTTTATTTTAAAAATGACAATGACATGGTATTGAGATCTACTGTGAGAGACCAAGCACATTTAACCCCCCCGTTATACCCAAATGTATCTATTTTTGAAAAAAAATATGCAAGTACGATATTAGAAGGCTACTCAGTCAAAAACCAGACAATAATTTATCTACCTATATTTTAAGCTCAGTCAAAAATATT
>NC_056746.1:465082217-465117217 GCF_019279795.1 Protopterus annectens
AACCCCCGTTATGCTATTTGAAAAAAATATGCAAGTACGATATTAGAAGGCTACTCAGTCAAAAACCAGACAATAATTTATCTACCTATATTTTAAGCTCAAACAAGTGGAAATTTTAAAAGATATCAGTAATAACAGACAGCTAAGAGCTATGAAGCCAGATAATAGTGTGGGCTTGGTCACCATGGATACAAATGACTACATCAATAAAATGTTAGCTCTGCTACACAGACACCTACAAGGAAACATCTCTCAGTGAATTGAATACAGCATAAAAGAGTTGCTAATTAATGACCAGATTACTATCTCCAAGCATAGATTTCTTTATGATTCCCACCCCAAGATTCCCACTATCTTCAGGATCCCAAAGATTCATAAAGGCTTGAGTGACCCCTCTTTTTGCCCTATCGTAGATGCAAAAGCTTCAAAGACATTTCCTATTGCCAAATTTTTGACAGTGAGACCAAGGAGATATTATACAAGAATTCTCACATATTCAAGGATTCATGGGATTTTTATCTAAAGTATCTACTGAGCTTTATTCTGAAGAGTTAATTTTTGTGACAGTTGACATTCAAGAACATTTGTTAGTCATTCCTTATGATGTTGGCTTAGAGTGTTTTTATGAATATTTATGTCTCAATTCTGATTTAGAATATCCAAAAATGATTACCCTCAGGGCCCTCTTGGAGGCAGTGCTGGAGAATAATCTTATTACCTTTGAGCACCAATTATTTAAACAAAAGAGGGTTGTGGCGATGGGGGTGGCATGCGGCCCTATCTTTGCTAATATTGTCCTTATTTACTGGGAGGCCACCTTTGTGTTTACTTCAGAATTTAACAAATGTTGGTCTCCTTATGAACATTTTCTTGATGATATAATAATTATTGGACTGAAACTGAGGCAAGGCTAGATCAGTTTTTAAATATCTGCATACCAGCACATCCTTTCTTAAATTTACCATGACCATATAGGCTGACCAAATCAATTACTTGGATGTATCTATTTTCAAAAATAGAAACAACAATCAGTTTGAATCCCCAATCTATAGAAAACCCACCTACTCCAACTCCTTATTGCACTTTGACAGCTGGCACCCCCTATCCATCTAAAGAAATCTTTAGTTAAAGGACAGTGTGCTGGTTAGCTCAGATTGTGTCCAGCAACCTTAAATTCCAGGAAGAATGTAACAAATTGAAACATACATTGGAGAGGAGAGGGTACCCTGAATCTTTTCTCAGTTATATTTTCAATGAAGTTCAAATAAAAAGAACCTGGGTTACTTTACCCCACTACTTGGCACAGCCAATGAAGACCAGTTTGTCACTGTTAAGAGTAATACAGATTAGGGCCAAAGCCAATATTGAAAAGCATTAGTCATAGCTTTAAATAGTCATTTTTGACATTTAATTGATTGTAGAGATGAACTTGATCCTTTTTGGTATTGATCCTAAATACACTAGGGTGCTGGAGGGAGGTACCATGGATTGTATGTAAAAAGGTCATTTGCTTTAAATCCTTAATTGAATGCGAAAATTCTTCTACAAATGATGGCAGAATGGCAAAATGTGGTCACTACTGTCAATATAAATACATTTTGGAAGTAGAAAGTCTTCCCCTTAATAACTATGGTGTAATTAAACTTACCAAAAAATATTATTATTACAGTAAAGGGGCTCATTTATGTAGTCAAGTGTCAAAGATGTCCATGTTTCCATATAGACAAAACCAAAGTACATTATGGACAAGAATTTATCAACACTATTATGGCATTCAGAAGAAAGATCAAAGGAATGCCTTGAATAAACACATTGGTGAGCATTCTTCCCATTCATTTAAATTTGTGGTTATAGACCATGTTGATTTAGGGCAAAGGGAATGGCACTTGGATGAATTTCTTGAATTAAAAGAGCTGAAGTGGCAGCTTAGAAGCAATGCTACTAATTATCCGAAGCAGCAGCATTTTAAAATTAGAAGTTGCATTTGCATTATGAGTGCATTTGAATCTTAAACTATGCTTTTTTAGTTTTCCTGTAATGATTTTATACAAATGCTTTGTCAATGGTTGGAGATTTGTATTGTGGTGCGCTTTTTAATGCTTGATTCACTTGTTCTACTATGTCAACCATCGTTTTACTATATTGAAATTAAAGAGTGCATTGTGTGTGTATATAAGTATTTTATATTCACCCATACAACTATGTCAGCGATAATTGTACTACACTGTAATTAGTTTATTGTGTGTATCTAGCATGTGTATAAATTCAAAATGTACTTATGTTTAAGAATTTTTTGCTCCCTCTATGCTGTATATACTCAAATGTACTATATATTCTATTTGTTATGGAGCTCTTCTCCATGGGCCTCCACTGAAAATGGGCTCTGCTTGGCCCAGTGCACTTTCCCGGTAATCAAATGCTAATAAATAAATAAATAAACTGATTACTTAATTGAAATTGATTCAGTTTACTGAATCATGTGATTCTGGGGTAGTATACAAGTACATTTTACTTAAAATGGTATTCTGATGAAGTTCTTTCTATCTGGATGAAAGCGCTCAGTCTTGTGACAATAAAGCATATGGAGTTATATGCTTTTGCATGCTTTTTCTACTTATTTGTTTTATTTAGTTTGTGCTTCATTTATAAGTGGGTCTAGTACAGACAAATAACTGGTGCCAAATTCACGGATTAAAACTCAATGCCAAGAAATGCAATGTAGTGCATTTTGGGAAAATGCCCACCCAGGCTAATTACTCCATCAATAAGACACCCCTAAGAATTGACCCTGTAGTCAAGGAACTGGGACGATATAGACAGTGATCTGGCAATTGACTAACATTTGGCCAAGGTAGTAAGAAACTCATTCTATGTTGCCTAACTTATAAGTAATAGCTTGGTATCTAGGTTCAAGAAAGTCATGGTGCCACTTTTTCTGACCCTTATGAGACAAATCATTGAGTATAATATCCCCTTTGGCATCTACCTGGCCTCTCTTGGTGGAGGTGGTCTCATCAGTTCTGACTTCTTGGATCTGTCAGTGAGTCAGCTGGTAGTCTAACAAGTTATGTAGAGGTTTATGCCTAACTCATAGAGCTTGTCAGTAGTGCCTGAGTGGGGTATTGTATCAAAGGCCTTGGCTAGTTCAAGGTTGAGTATGCACTATTTTACCCTTGTCCATTGTCTTGGTGACCCTGTTAAATAAGTCTACCAGGTTAAGTAAGAATGACCTTCCCTTAACAAAGCTATACAGGATGGATCCAGTGGCTGTAGGTTGCCAATGTCCTTGTTTATGATTTCCATAGTAATTCATTCTATAGCTTTGCATATTAGGCTTGTTAGACTGATATGTCTGTAGTTCCCTGGGTCAGTTGACTGTCCACCCTTGTGGAGGCGAATGATTGTTGCAGTCCTCCATTCACTTGAAAGTAGCTTGTTTCAAAGCTGTAGTTGAAGAGTGCTTCAAAATGGTCCTGATTGTTTGTGTTTAGACTGTTCAGGACACATAGGAGGGGATGTTGTTGACACCCATGGAGGCATTTTCTTAGCTTTAGTGAGTGCTGCAAGCACTTGGCTCCTGCTAATAGCTGGGGAAAGTATGTTGGAGGGGATTTCACCTGTTGTTGCTGAAGGGGGGGGGATGGAGGGTGAAGTTTGAGGTGAATTTATCAGGCAGTAAATTTGCTGTCACACTGATTGGTGAAGGTGGTACTATTCACTACCAGTTCAGCAGACTGCTGTCTGCTACCTTTAGCATTCTGGACATAGCTGAAAAAGTTTCCGGTATTTTGGGTGTTTTTTCTGTTATTTTTTCATAGCTGACGAAGGCCTTGTGATTGTCATAGTCTGTGAGGCTATCCTGTCCTTGTAGCTGGCCTTGGACTTAATTAGACCTCTTAGTTTCTTCTTTAGTTATATAATAGAGCATTTGCCTTTAAGGGAGTTGCTCTTCCTGATTTTGGCAAAGAGTTTTCTTCTTTTATTATACACCCTGTTTAGGTTGGGGATTCCACCTTTGGCGTTTGTTTTTAGTGCTTGTGTTGGGTTTACTTGTAGTAGGTAAGGCAGCCTCGATGAAGCCATTCACATGTTGTATTAATTAGTTCTGCATAGGTATCTGTGATCTCGGCCTTGGGAGGAGCCTTGAATTTTGACAGACTGCCACTTCATAGTATGTAGTTTTCCTTAGAATAGTTCCTGTTACTGGGGTTGATCATTTTTTTTGGATTGATTTTTACTTTAAAGGAAACAGCTTTGTGATCCAACTCACTAGTGAGGAGGTGACATGTTCTCCCATGTATGTGAGTACCAGATCCAGTATGGATGATCCCTTGGCTGGAGCATGCACTATCTGTTCAGGTGTTTGTGTTAATAAAGTCCAGCAAGCATTGTGCCTCTGAGTTTGAGGCAATGTAAGATTCCCAGTCTATAGAGAGGTAGTTAAAGTCACCCATGAAGTGGGTGTTTGGTTGGATGGTGAGCTTCTCTAGTAGGTTTAAGTAAGAGTTGTGAGATCTATGGGCATACATGGGGACCTGTAGCCAGCCATGATATGGTGATGGACCTTATCTATGGTGACTTGTATGTGTATGACTTCCATTGTATTGTCCTGTTTAACCAACTTGGATGTATGTTTGCTGCTAATGTAGATTGAGACACCTCCCACTTTGACCCCAGTCTATGCTATTATTAGTCTAAGTGTGTGGAAGGCTATGTAGTCCTGCATTACTGGAGTACTTCCTATGGCTTTAAACCAAGTCTTAGTCATGGCACTGATGTCTGCATTCTTCAGAGTGAGGATTGGAGGGTGTGGAGTTTTTTTGTTTGGGCTCCTAACATTGAGCAGTAACACCTTAAGGTTGTTTGGACGCTTCTTCTCCAAGTTGATGGTTTTGTCTTTTGGCTGTAAGGGGGGGTGGATAAAATTTTAAACAATGTCTGAAAACCTAGGGGAAGAGGTACAGGGACAAGTAGCATCCTTGGCAAAGCAATGTAGTCTGTTGGCCATGTCCTCTTATACTGACAAGATATTGGATCCCACTGAAGTGATCCCAGAAACTAAGCCAATTATTAAAATCAATCATTTTATAGTCATATTGTGGCATCATCTTGGTAGAATGCTGCTCAGTGCAAGCGTAGTATATATCTGTGACACATATTCTGAGAGATCCATTTTATTTCTTTTCATATAGTCCAGTGAGATATCTCAGGTCATTTACATTGGTACGTGTGGTGCAATGACTTGAGTGTGTATGTGATATTGAGAATTTTGTGTCCAGATAGGCAACTAACTGTCATCTTTCCCATGTCTAATCTGGTTAATGGGGCATCTGTGTGCCACACAATGGAGTCCCCAAAGACAAGAATATTAGGTAAACTATATGCTTGCCTTATGGGCTATGATCTTGGGGGATCATTGAGTGTACGCTAATGTGAGGTCTTTGCTTTTGCTTTTGGTGTGAGTTTTAATGATTACTGAGGAGTGTTGCCATATGTTGGCTTTGAAGGTTTTTGAGACTTTGGAAGGTTTCTTTTAAGTGCCTCAGCATAAGACAGTCTGTGTGCGTGTGGTGAGTGGTTTGTGATGGATGTAATGTAGGCATTCCTGACAACCTCTTTTATATGCAAGCATGCCTCTCAACCTCTTAGAGCAAGAAATCTGGACAAAGCCACACATAATGTGGGGACAAAGGCCCAAAAATAAGGACACTTTAAATATTGCTCTTACAAACTTAGAAAGTTGATAGACTAACATATTTTGCATTGACATGAATTTTCTGAAGGATATGAAGTTTGAAATTCAAATGTATGCCATTATTTTCTGACTTCAGTCCTCAGTGATTTGTCAGAAAACTATAATTTTATGAGAAACTGGTCAAAAATATGAGGCACAAATCTGCACATTCAGCGAACATCTGGACAGTTCTGAGGTATGTATGCAACATTTTTGCCTTTTGATGTAGTGATTAAAATCTGTAGTACACACTTTTATCAATTGATGCTATAGTTACTGAAGTGGATCATTAAAGGGCTTAAATCTGCTCACAGGTGAATCTGACAGACTTCAACGCTTTCCTTTACTGACCCTCATTACTGCACTTAAAGATAAGATTGCAATTTCTCTGTTTACCAGCAGGTGGCAACAGATAATAAAAATAGAGTTTTCAGTGCACTGTAATACTTTTTTTAGATTTCCAGATAATAAATACTAGCAACAGATTTTTATTTATTTTATTATTATTTTCTCAATTTGGATATCTTCAGTCAAGCACGCACGTTTATCTGCAAGTACACAGTAAAAAAAAAAGCTCTGCTTACAATAACTGGCATGAAACTGAAAACTGTAATAAAGCTAATATTACAACAGTGATTTTATTTATTTAACATTTGTTAACTGAGAAAGTCTGACTTGGAACAAAGCCAATTTTCAGCGGAGTCCCGAGGAGAAATGCTCCAGATGCATGTCTTTGTTTTTTTTTTTTTGAAAAATAAAATGTTGAGGTGTCAGACGTCAAGGTAAAGGATCAATAAATGAATCAGTGTGAATGAACTCCTGAACCAAAATCAGCTAAATTTTCCAGCATGGTATGTGATAACAGTAATTCTGTGGGATGGCAGATAAACGGTGTACGTGTGCAATATCTGACTTACAAAATGGAGAAACAAAAAAAAGACCTGATTGCTTAGAATAGTGATATGGGTGCAAAAGGCAACCGATGGTAAACAAAATACACAGACAAAGCTTTTCAATGCATTTCTTCAGACTGAAAAAATTGCCAGTTTATATGGGTGTTTATATTACTGCCATTTTGTATTTCTAAAGTAAAATGATTCCAAATGATTCCACTTACATGTCCTATATGCTTTGCTTATACTTTTTTTTTCACAGAAATAAAACTGGAAACAGCTGACAAGATGACTGTGCAAGTGGTATTCAGAATGTACTTAACAAGACAATGGATAAATAGTTTTATGTTTGTTTCTCTCTTCCTTAGCTAGGATTACCAGCTGACCATTTTTTTCATATGCCAATATAGAAAGCCTCAATTATAATAATAAACTAAAAATAAGTAATAGTAGCTATGCATTCATACATGGTATCTTCACTTGTGTATTACGGAAGATTTAAGCACAAATATGTTGAAGATGACAATGAGAATATATACTTTATTTTACATTTGTTTACTGAGATGGTCTGACTGGGACAGTGCCCATTTTCAGCAGAAGTCTGGGGAGAAAAGCCCCAGTCTAAGCTTATATACAAATTATCACAATAAGTAATAGAAATTATAAACAAAATTGACAAAAAAAAAAACGAGTGTTAACACTTTTACAGGATAAAAATGTAAAAACAAAAATATATACATAGTATCAAATAGAACAAGACTTTAAACACTTGAATATAGACAAATATATGGTTGAATTTATATATGTGGAGGAACATAACATTAGTTAGGAAATTAAGCAGGGAGAATCACTTAGGCAAAGTAGTGCATAGTTAGTATAGCAATAACCCACGCCTGGGTGTGGGTAATGCGAGATTTACCCACGGTTGGTGGGTAACATACAACCATGGGTAAATCCCGCATTACCCACACCCAGAAGTGGGTTATTGCTATTATACTATGACATTATTTAAGAAAAGAAATAATTACGGAGAAGTCCGTTGCTAATTTTAAAGCTGTCTCGCTATGTTAAACCCATTTAACATAGCGAAACAGTAAAAAGCAACGGAGATCTTGCTTTCTCCGTTGCTTTTTTTTTTTAAACCTGTCTCACTATGTTAAATGGGTTTAACATAGCGAGACAGCTTTAAAATAAGCAACGGAGATCTCCGTCGCTTTTTTTAAACCTGTGTCGCTATGTAAAACTCTTTTAACATAGCGAGACAGTGTTTTAAAAGTGACTTATACTAATGGAAAAAGTCCGGGCGACCGGACCTTTTTCCATTAGTATAAGTCGATTTACAACGTGCACGCTGGCCAATCAGCGTGCACGTTTTGGAATATTAATGGGGGGTCATGGTATAATAATGCTTTTGTGGTGAGAGTTGCAGATAGGAATGCAACTATTTATAGAGAAGTAGTGTTGTTAGAAGGGATATGTTAACAGAGTTAGTATGTACAGCCAAATTGAATAAGTAATGTTAAGTTAATCCCCCGGATTTACTAAACTTCCGTGCAGGACTAGCTTAGTCCTGCATGGAAGCGCCCATTTAGGAGCAGGATGGCGGCACACCATGCATATCAATAAAACACGCTGGCCAAGCTCCTAAGCTTACATGGAGAGTGTATGAGTGCAAGGAGCTTGTCTGAAAGCAGAGCTCTCAGAATAAATACACCCCTGCAATGTAGAACAGCAGAAAGTGGTAAGAAATGAGCAAGACCATTCATAGGTGTCCTCATATCCTCACCAACAGTTCCTCATGTGTACAACAGCAACAGTACATTAAAATTAAATGAAGAAACCCCTTTATTTTTCTTAAAAATCTGAGTACAGCTAACCGTAGGTGTGTGGGTGTGTCCATCGCTTAGCTACAGTTAAAGCAGTTTAAAAGGCTTAAGAGGATAACAATGAAGATATATGCAAATGAAACAGCACAGCAATAGTGTAGTGGGCAGAGCATTTGCCTAATAAGAAGACATTCCCGGTTTGAGTCCCACTGCAGCATAATCTGTTTTACATGGCAAAGCGCATTATAACCAATATTTTTGTTGCAAAACCCAGTAAATAGCATATATTTATGAACTGGAGTAATGCAGCAAATGCGCATGTGAAGTGTCAGTGTCATAATCAATAAGGCACTAGTAAGCAGGTTTAAGCACAAATAAGCAGTAGTAAGTATATGTAAGCACTAGTAAGTATGTTTAAGTGCATTTGCATGGGGGTAAGCACTGCCTATGCAAGTTAAGCAATGTAGACGCTATCTGAGTATAAGATAACCGGAAGTTAGCATTGCTTACCGCTGCGCAAATCCACTTACAACTGCTTTAAAGTGCCTTAAACACTCTGCATCCAATGGCCCGTGTTCTGCCCAGCAACAAAATAAACAGCCTCCATAAGGTCAAACCCAAGACCCTGTACACTAGAGTCATAGTAGTTAACCACTAAGCCATCATAGCAATACATAAGATTGAGGTTTCAACAAACAAGTCTAGTGTTAATACCAAGAAATATTTGTCCCTAGCGGGACAACCCAAAAATTAAAAGTGATTCTTTGGGGTAACTCATGTCTCAGAAGGTAGACATGGCTGGGTTCCTATATGCATGGACTAGAGTGTGTGGGAAACTGAAGATACTTGGGTCGGGACAATGTACAAGATGGCTCCCGAGGAGTGGAGGGTGGGCAATATGTGGTGGTGTGATTGTTACGGGCCGGCAACCGGGGAAGAGATGGTTGCTGCATGCATGGAGCTGGGGGGGGGGGACTGTGGGTAAAGAAAATATGGGTCAAGGAGAGACTGGGTTGGATGGGCCCGTGCTGATCAGCCTGCCTAGTGAGTGGGGAATAGGGGAAGAAAAAAAAACACATGCCACTACAGGTTCCCCCCTGGATAACTGAATGAAATTATTTTATAATGAAGATGCTCACAGCACCTTGCAAGACTACAGGTAACTGAATCACCTCTTCATTGTAATGATAATGAAGATGCACGCAGCACCTTGCAGGACCATTGGTCTCAGTATATTATTGGTTAAGAACTGTGTTGGTAATTTAAATGTTTGTTTGTCTTTTTGGCTTTTCCTGGTTAGGGGTCACCACAGCGGAACTCTGATCCGCTAATGACTGGCAGTCGATTTTTAATAAACAGCTCAAAATATTGTATTTAAACAATGCTAAAATGGTTGCTTATAATAATGAAACATGTCTTTCTGAAGAAGTCTTGATAATAAAGAAGACGAAAGTGCTAAGTAATACATGAGTTCCCGGTGTTTTCTCTTCATATATATATATATATATATATATATATATATATATATATATATATATAAAACACACATATATATATATATATATATATATATATATATATATATATATATATATATATATATATATATATATATATATATATATATATATATAAAACCCACACAGAAATATATATATATGTATATATATATATATATATATATATATAGATAGATATACATGTGGCTACACATACACACGTAAAAGTATATACAGTAAGATAATTATGTAGTAGGAGCACACAGTATGGTGCACCCAATATGCCTACAGTCAACACTCTAACAACTGGACACTGGAGGACCCACCCATGCAAATGACATTAGTTGCCTGCAGCATATACCCACAGAGAGGTCATAGGATAAACACCACGTACAGGTTTGCAGAAACGGAATGCCATTATTTGTGTACTATTACGGAATTACATACCATGTCATATAGCTGTTCAGACACTGACTTCCATATCAATAGAGTAATGCAACTGTGAAACTGTTATACTAATACAGTACTCTGGACAGGTCTACCACTGTTGCTGTCCAGGCCAAGCCCTTTGAATTGTACATTAGTAAAGACAGACTGGGCCACAGGATACCACACAATCAACAGTAACCGATGCAGGTGTATAGTCCTGCAGCCTCTATCTACACTCTGTACACAATCGCTTGGTGGCACAGACTTCAGTTGACCAAATGGGATGTAACTGTTACATAACAAGGCATAACCAACACTATCAAAGGCACACTGGCAAACAGAACAGTCTGTATGGCAGGAGGCAGTAGGCCTGCAGTAACCCACTTTATGTAAGTACTGTCAAGATAGGTGACATGTATGATACTGTATATCCAAATACCTTAAGGCAGCTCACCCCTGATACCCCCACATGTTGTAACAGCCTAGGTTATGTATGGTGCATCCCTCCCAGACTCAATAATACAGGGCCATATACCACTGTTATATATACTGGCCTCTGGAGTGCATATGGGCACACATGTATTGTGTAGGTGAAACCCACACATATATGGCCCCAGCCCCACTGTATGTGTGGGGGATACAACAGCAGTGGACTGCTGGCAGGCATGGCAACATGGTATACATATAAGTGCATATGTATCTCTATCTGTATATGTGTAGACATATACTGCTCTGTGTATATATATATATATATATATATATATATATATATATATATATATATATATATATTTGGGTGTGTATATGCATATCTATGTACATATACACACCCATCTATATATGTCAATATGTACATGTGTAATTATCTACATAGATATCTGGATAATCATATGTATGTATGGTTCTACCTGACATAATCGAAACCACACAACACCGACAACCACATCACCGACACCACATATTCGACAGTCCATAAACACGAAACCACACATAACCGACAACGAAATAACCGACGGTACACAAACACGAAACCCCATACAAAACAAAACACATCCCCATTCCACAAACCACACACACAACACAAGCACACCAAAATCCTTACAAGCCCACACTAAACCTTACCCTAACCCTAAGGTCCGTCACTATCGCACACTTACCTACCAGCTCACTAAACTTAACTCACTTAAACCGCAACTACCACTCCCTAACCCTAACTCACTTAACCCGCCTATCGCCCCTAACCCTAACTCACTTAACCCACCCCTATCGCCTCCCTAACCCTAACTCACTTAACCCACCCCTATCGCCTCCCTAACCCTAACTCACTTAACCCACCCCTATCGCTTCCCTAACCCTAACTCACTTAACCCACCCTATCCCCACAGACCGTCAATCTCCACACTTACCTGCCTCGCACCCTAACGTCCATTACCGCATACTCACACAGCCTTTCCCCATGTCGGCATCCTCGGCGTTGGTGTTGTCATCCCTCGTGTCGGTCTTCTGCATTGTCGGTGTTCTGCAACCCGCGATTCGCGTCGGTCTTCTTCGCTTTCGATCTTCTGGAGCTCCGGATTCCGATGTCGGTCTTCTCAGCTGTCGACGAAGTCAGGTAGAACCGTATATATATATATATATATATATATATATATATATATATATATATATATATATATATATATATATATATTCACCATATGCCCTGAACATGGGGTGTAGCCCTACCTCAGCCCCTATATTCCCACCTCCGTATTGCAAGGGGATGTCAGGCATGAATAGCAGATATATTAGCAGACTATTGTTACTGTAATAGGGATTTTCTTCACAGACATGGTGTGTGTGCGGGAGGTCACATTTGCTTTTCACATGTGTGCCATTGGCTACTGACAGGCATCCTAAGGACATCATAGTACAGTACCGCTGCAACCACTTAATGGTCCTGTGGACTACAGCAGAGATATTGGCCAATAGATATGGACATTCTGACACACTCTGCACACTCCAGAGGTATACACAGAACCTCTTAGTGCAGAACATGTGGACCAAGCCTGACAATATGGATGTTAACAGCCATGTAGGTGGGTATATCAAATAACGACTGGTATACATTTGCCCCTATAGGTTATGCAGTCACACACCTCTGTCAGGCCTGACACATAATTACAGCTGGTATAGAGGTGCCATGGCCACATACTACCCACTAGATATTGACATACATCTGTACAGCATCCCACCGCTCTGTCTGACATACATGACTGTTAAGAGAGGCCCGACAGCAGTGCATCTGGACAGTACCTGGACATGACACCTCACTGGGTAAGTATACTAAGCTGCTAGGCATGTAACAAAGCACTGTGCAAGCTACAGGCAGACTGGCCCAACACTGGCCTACATCTCCTATGGCGGAATGCACATGTACCTGCATATGTAGCAGGCTCTACAGGCATGTCACAGCACAGGTTAAGATATGCCTGTGTGAAAATGCATAACCACAACCAATGTGAACACTGCCACAGCCACATATGGTAAGCTAGCATAATATTACAGTATATGGACTATCTGTTCAACACCATCCTCATATGTGCAACTCACACACTAACTCTACATACACTGGGCCGCTACACAGTGTGGTCTGATGCCGTCTGTGGTATGGGACATGTGTGTGTATGGCCCTAGAAACATGTAAGTCAATATGGTAACATACAGTGGAGCAGCATGTAACATCAGATAGGATGGGAGCTAGGATGATGACATCTACCACAGTCTGTACACAGGCCAATGTACATATTAACAATACACACACTGTCAGCATTCACTATAAGTACACAGACCTCAGTACTGTACAAACAACCACAGAATGTCCAGGTTATGTCATCAAATATAACCCCTACGGTACATAACATGTGTAGCAGTCTGATATCTCACTGGCTTGTTATCAGATATGATGACACTAATGATGGTGTACAGCACATATGCACCTCTTAATGCACAACATGTGTACAAAGGTTGACTTAGTTGTGGCTGGAAGCACATACACAGGGCCAATATTGACATGTTGCTGTGATAACCTCATATATTTCATAGGTTCATACCTCTTAATGCACACCATGTGTACAAAGGTTGACATAGTTGTGGCTGGAAGCACATACACAGGGCCAATATTGACATGTTGCTGTGATAACCTCATATATTTCATAGGTTCATAGGTAGATACTAGGCTATCAGCCCAAGGTCCTATGTAAGCCTAGCCAACAAGGTTCCCTGGCTTATGCCACCCAAGGAAGTTATTTTCCTGTGCCACTGTTGAGCAGAGACACAGAAGTCATCCCCAAGGTGTATTTCCTATTTCCCATCCACCCATCAAGATTTTTCGTGAAGAGTGCTAATGAAGAACTTTGCTTGACATAAATGGGTAGCCTGTTCCAGAGTATGGGAAGTCTCTGGGACAGGAATCTATCCCTCCAGCATGTCCTGTTTATTGTGGTGACAAGGTTTAGGTCCCTAGATTGTGTAGCTTGGAGGGATTGGGATTTCTTTAGGTGTAGAATGTCCAACAGCTCTGGGTTTGACATAGCTTTATTTATATGTTAGGCAGAGATCACCTCGGAGTAGGCGATATGCTATGGAGTAAAGCTGAAGTTTTTTGAAATGGTCAGTGTAGGGCATTTGTTTGAGGCCAGTAATCCTCTTTGTGAGGTACTTCTGTGGCCTTTCCAGCTTGTGAGGTACATTCCAAAAGGGGCGTTGTACTCTATAATGGGTCTAATGAGTGTCGAGTAGAGAGGAACAATCACCTCTTTTTTCCTGGATGAGAACCCTTTTATGATGAGGTGTGCCATGTAGAAGGACTTCCTGACTACTATAGCGATGTGACTATCAAAGGAGAGACTACTGTCCTGTACTGCACAATTTACTGATGTAATAGGATTTGTTGCAACATATGTCCTATGAGGGATATGAGGTCAGTAACTGTCATGGCTTTCACCGTCTACAGACTGCAATCCTCACACTACTTTCTGCAGTTCACAGATAGATGCTCTGTGGGTAACACATGAAACCAAAGGCACAATACACTGCCCAGTTTGCAGATGACCCTACAGATGGGGATTCCTCATAAACATAGAACTGACATGGCAGGTAGTAAAACATGTAGGACAGCCATATCCACACACACACTTTTACACCAACATTACTCCAAATGCAGTATAGCAGCACTTACAGTCTGTAGTCAGGTGAGGCACATCCCCCTCCTGTGTGTTGCCCTGTTTCCACAGTGTATGCTGTTAGAGGTAAATCCCCAATCCATCTGAGATGCTGTTTGCTAAACAACAGATCGGGTTCCTGCTCACAGTGAATGAAAAGGCACAACACCAACATGATATTCCTAGATACTGGAGTGTGTTCCCATGCAATTGGCTATGGAAATGTTACCACAGCTGTTCCACATGCAATCAGGTAGAGGAGGGCTGCAATTCATGCAGAGGCCATCAGCTGATCATGAGCATCACTTAAAATGCATATGCTGCTGCCTAAGAAAAGCAGGTGTAGGTCTCCACATGTACCAGTGAGGGAGTGAGAGAGGCAGGCAGAGACATTGACAAGTCAGGGAGGGGTTGGAGAGTAAAACCTAAGCATGTTTGTGTCACACATCTACCAGCACAGGATATCAAACCCCTGATGACTATGTAATACTATCACAGTCCTATGCAGTTATTGGATGCATCACATAGGTTTCCTGCTGTGGAGTCCTCAGAACATATATGTAATGGTGAGTGACATCTGCAACAGGGATATGGTAGCTATACAGTAGGTGAAGTACACATGCCTTTCTGCATGAACAGGTGCCAGCGTGAACACAGCCACACTCTCACAGGGATGCACACACATTGGCACACTTGGCAGGGCCATGGGCACAGCTCATCACTAGTGAGATTGCCACAACACATTACTGTGCAGATATCACATGCACCACATGGGTCATATGGAGGTTATTTGGGAAAAAGGTATGGGGAGGTGTCTGGCATCAAACAGCATGCTTCTGTATGCCACTGGGGGTTGTAGTGAGTGTGGATGTGATCATACGCATCATACAACACACACACAAGCACACAGGGTGCCAGTACTGACATGCATGGATGCATTTATGCACGGGTATGTGATGGTCGACTGTGCCAGACGGCTATACAAGGCTAGGTGATGGGTGTATCTTGGCATCAGGTCACATGACAATGATCTGAATTGTGGCTCAGGACTGTGGTTTCTGCATTTGCCCACACAGGTGAGTATGGTATCCACCATCCAGTCACCGGGGTGACTATTATGTGTGACCAGTTCTGTGCCTCACTTGCCACGTATGTGTTCATAAGTCCATGACATGGACAGTGTCTGGGATGTGCACATCTCCCACATGCATGTACAGTGACATGTGGAACTGTACCTGGGGTGTCGGGCCCATGCTGTGTGCACAGATTCTCTTCAGATGTGCCAGTCTTGGCCACCTGTGGCAGGAACTGGTAATGGACAGCAGGTTACCCCTACACTTACATTGATAGCATGCTAACGACATTCCCTGGTGTCAGTGGCATCTGTCCATACAAGGCATGTTTTCAGGGATGGTATGTCCTTTGTGGGTCACACATGATGGCACCACAGGTGTTGCAGGTGTCCAGTGGGGAACATGGGGAAGGTGCACTGTCTGCATGTATGTGCCTATTGGACAGATGGACAGGGTGCCATTCCCTCTGTAGGCCACTGCATTCACTCCATAGCATAGTTACTATCAATTGCCAATATGCAGTGTACTACACACATATTGGCTGTTGCCTCAGCATGTGTGTGTGTTTGAGTATGAGATATGGGTTGAGAGTGTGCTCTGGGTAATACTGGGGTTGCTAACTGTGATTGCCTGGCCTTGATGTCACATGTTGGGTATGGATTTGCACCCCAGCCTCTCAGCTATTTTACATCTATTATCCCTGTACAGTGGACATTGTGATATATACTAGGGCTACCATATAAGAAATATGCAAAACCCACTCCACATTGGGGCCAGGTGTCAGACACTCACACCCACCTCCACACAGGATATGAGTTACAAACAAATAAACACACACACACACCTGTCATGTCTGGGAGTGGAACCCTTACCTAACCAGTTTATTACACTACAGCACTATGCAGTTATAGTACACACCACAGAGATTGCTGGAGTATGCCTTCCCCAAAGGTGTATATCACATTGGATGACATCATCAGGATTGCTAAAGTAGGACATTTGACATGTACTGAATGTGACTAGCCTAAAATGCATTGTTCCCTATACAGACACTGGAACACACACAAAACATCCAAAGCTGACATGTGTGAATATAGAGCCCCTAATAGAGGTCTATATCACACTACAGCATGGAGCTGTTATAGGATGCACCACAGGGATTACAAAAGAACGTTTTCCCCAAAGGTGTATATCACATTGGCTGACATCAGCAGGATTGGGAAAGTAGGGCATTTGACATGTACTGTGTGTGACTAGCCTAAAATGCATTGCACCCTACACAGACATTGAAACACACACACAAAACATCCAGAACTGCCATGGGTGGGAATAGAACCCTACCAGAGTTCTAACTCACATTATAGCAGTACACAGTTATGGCATGTGCTATGGAGATTACTAGGCTACAGCCTTCCCAGAGGTGTTTTTCTGGGTGGATGACGTCAGTAGCCTTGCCAAAGTTGAGCATTTGACTTGTAGGGGGTGTGACTACCCTAAAAAACATTGCTTTCTACACAGAGAGAGTCAGATAGACACACAGTTGCCAAGGCTGGGGTTGGAACTCCTACTTAACTAGTTTATCACACTACAGCAGTATACAGTTACAGGACACACTATGGAAATTACTGAGCTGCAACCTTCCCAGAGGTGTATTTCTAGGTGAATGACATCAGCAGCCTTACCAAAGTAGAACTTTTAACTTGTAGGGGGTATGACTACCCTAAAAAGCATTGCTTTTTATAAAGTCAGACAGACACACACACACACACACACACACATGCATACAGTTGTCAAGACTGAGGTTAGAACTCCTACCTAACTAGTTTATCACACTACAGCAGTATACAGTTACAGGACACACTATGGAGATTACTGAGCTGCAACCTTCCCAGAGGTGTATTTCTAAGTGGATGACATCAGCAGCCTTACCAAAGAAGAGCATTTAACTTGCAGCGGGTGTGACTACCCTAAAAAGCATTGCTTTCTACACAGAATACACACAGTTGCCAAGTATGAGGTTAGAATTCCTACCTAACCAGTTTATCACACTGCAACAGTATGCAGTTACAGAACATGCTATGGAGATTACTGGGCTACAAACTTCCCAGAGGTGTATTTCTAGGTGGATGACATCAGCAGCCTTACCAAAGTAGATCATTTAACTTGTAGGGGGTGTACCTACCCTAAAAAGCATTGCCTTCTACACAGACAAACACACAGTTACCAAGGCTAGGGTTAGAACTCCTACCTAACTAGTTTATCACACAACAGCAGTAGAAAGTAATGGAACACACCATGGAGACTAGTGGGATACAACTCTCCCAAAGGTGTATTCCACAGTGGATGACCTCAGCAGGCTTATCATAGTGGGGCTATGGGGAGGGCAGTGTGTGTGCATGGGCCATAACCCATTCATCTAGGGGTTGACACGCCACATGCGGGCACAACCTGGGTCATATTTCACAGGTACATGTACACAGCTGCTAGATGGCTACTTCCTTGAACAGTCATGTTGCACAGCTGGCACATGCACCACATACTCTGTAATGCTGACAGATACCAGTGGCTAGTATCTGCAGTGAGTGTCATCTGACCCTCATGTGGTTGTGGCCTTTTGCCTGTGTGCTGGGTGGGACAGGCCTGGATGGCTCCTTGTCACAGTCACCCTCTTCCACACATCTATGTATGTCTACTATTGGCTTATTATAGTGTGTTGTCCTTATATATATGTCTGTATTCCTATCCAGTGTCTGTGCAAAGCATGAGTGGTGCATATTGAGGAGTGTCTGCACTAACATCTGCAGCAGCCAGATATATCTAGTCCACTGGTGTTTGCAGACATGGTCTTCAAAGTGTGTGAGCATGCCCAGTATGACCTTTCAGTATGTTGTTGACTGACATTGCCTTCATTTCTCTAAGTGTGTGGGCATGCCCAGTATGGCCATCTGTACTGAATGTGTGGATCGAGTCCAGGTCATTTGTACTGCAGTGCTGACCTTTGTTTTGTACACCTACAGGTAGCATGCTGTCTCTGCAGTGTATCTGTTGATCATTTGGCATGGACTGTTACTACATTTCTGCATTTCTACGTAGGATGGGGGGGCACACCTGACTATTTCTACATTTCTACACAGGATTGGGGGCACACCTGACTGTTACTACATTTCTACTTAGGATGGGGGGCACACCTGACTATTTCTACATTTCTACACAGGATTGGGGGGGCACATCTGACTGTTACTACATTTCAACTTAGGATGAGGGGGGCACACCTGACTATTTCTACATTTCTATACAGGATTGGGGGGGCATACCTGACTGTTACTACATTTCTACTTAGGATAGGGGGGTGCACCTGACTATCTCTAAATTCCTACACAGGATTGGTGGGCACACCTGACTATTTCTACTTTTCTACACAGGATTGGGGGTGCACACCTGACTGTTACTACATTTCTACTTAGGATGGGGAGGGCACACCTGACTATTCTTACATTTCTACACAGGATCGGGGGGCACACCTGTCTGTGACTACATTTCTACATAGGATGGGGGGCACACCTGACACTTGTACACATTTGCTAGGACTGTACTGGTATGTCGGGTACTCCATTTCAGTCTGTTGTCTTACCTATCGTGCTGACTAGAGGCATGCCAGTGTACTACATATCTTAGCTTTTAATTACCTACATATTAGTTTCTGACTTCCTACCCTTCAGAACTGACATCCCACTTCCTGACCTGCTGTAGTCTGTCTGTGTAGGTCTGGGGGGAGGTTACCCATAGGCCTTATCCAGAGGCCATAGCACTGCCTTTGTTTGTGTTTGTCTACACCTGTCCTGCTGGATGTGACTGTTGTTGGTCATGTGACTCCACCTGACTGGCATGTGTGAGTCACTTACCTTGTGGGTGTCCCAGTATTGAGGATGGTGCTGCAGGGCTGCCTATGTCAGATGCACATAGTACACTCCCTACACATGGTTAGGCACAGGTAGTGTAATGTTTGGCATCCTGTTTACTATATGTGCGCATCAGAGAGAGGTGTTATTCCCTGGGTCACTCCTGTGTCAGTGTATGTGCTATCTGTTGCCTCTTTGCCAAGGCCAGGGCATACTGAGCATGTCTCCTTCTGCCTACTGGGGCAGGCTCAGGTTGTTCCTCCTCTGAGTCACTCTGTGCCTGTGCAGGCCTTGGCAATGGTGGGAGGCTGTGTGGCCTTGCCCCGTGCTGTTCCTGCTGCAGCTGTTTCCGCAGGATCATATTGTGTAGCATGGCACATACAAGGACAATTTGAGTACATATAGCTGTTGAGTACTGCAAGGCTCCACCGGATGTGTCCAGGCACTGGACCCATGACTTGAGCACCTCAAACACACATTCTACTATAATTCTGGTCTGTACATGTGCCTCATTATGGAGTTCTTGTTCAGGTGTGTGTGCATTTTTGATGGGTGTCATCAGCCACGGCTCCAGTGCATATCCAGCTTCCCCCACTAGGTGACCATGAGGGATGTCCCCATTAGCAAATCTCTGGTACAGCTGTGTCCGATGCCAGATGTGGGAATCGTGATAGCTTCCAGGGCAGCCAGCACACACATTCATTATTATACCCTGGGCATCGCACATGACCTGGCAGTTGATGGAGGGGAAGCCCTTGCAGTTGATGTAGACCCTTCCCTGCCCCCGGGTGGTGCTTTGATGCATATGTGTGTGCAGTCTATAGCACCCACTACTTCAGGGTATTCTGATATTTCTGGAACAGTTGCATATTGCTGCCCAACGCCTCACGGGCGTTGGGGAAATATACGCGCTCACCGACATGTGCTGACATGGCATCCAGGAACTGGTGGAGAACCCTGGATGCTGATGCCTGTGAAATACCCATCATATCCCCAGTTGGCCTTTGGAAGGTACCCGTTAGAGTAACAATAGTACTGATAATTTCTGCAGATGTCCATCTGAAAGTACAGAAACGGAGGGCAAGAGAGAAACGTATGATGATTTAGCAGGAAAAATAGCTGTGAATGCTACAGCGGAAGGTGCCATACCCAGCACGTTCTAGAAGGTAAAAATAAGGAAAACAAGAAAAAGGATCCACCATTACAGAAGGTGAAAAGTTCTGTGTCTATAATACCTGCTATAAAAGCCAAATGACTGATGCTACAAGAATGACATCCACACTTTAACATAATTTGCATGAAACAGAGTATAGATAGTTAATGGTCTCTAGCTGTTTTTTTTTAAACTGGAAAGCAGAAACTGATGATACTCATGCAGACATGATTTTATTGGGCATCAGAAAAGTAGCTGATACAGTTAATTAGGAATTCATCCTGTGGATTCATTAACAGTGTGGTCACAATGTGGTGAAGCCAACACTTCTTACCTTCCTAACATGATGAGCAGCATTGCTTATCACATATGCCTTTAGCCAAGGCACTTTGTACAATGAGAAGCCTCCCTGCATAGCTGCATGACATGCTCATGGCCAGATTGTGTTAAGGCATGTCATAGCCACATCTAAATACAATAAGTAAGCAATGCTTGTACATGTGAAACAACAGCATCTGAAGCAACTGCATGCCCAGTTTTTTAATGATGATGTCAGCAGCATCAGCAAATACAGACATGAATAAATGAGCAATGGAAATGCAAGCAACAAAAATGCTAAGGCTGGAGTTGAGGTCAGTAACAGAAGTCACAGAGAGGGTGAACATTAAAGTGCAAAATGAGTTTGTAACAAAACATTGTATGTAAAGGTCAATCATAAATATCCATGACAACAAGGCTGTTTTAAGACATCAAATTATACACGGGATATCTATCCATTCATCCATCCTCAACCACTTTTTCCCATTTTGCACATGGGATCGGGGTATCACTTCAACAGTGGCAATCATTTTGAGCCAAGATTCACACTGCTGGGTGGCTAGCTCTGCCACTGTAGTTCATCCATACCACTCAATCGCACACACATTCATACATACGGCCAATTTGGAGTGCCCAATCCACCTACTGCATATCTTTGGAATGTGGGAGGAAACTGAAGTGCCTGGACAAAACCCATGCAACCTGCAAAGAGGACATGCAGACTCCACACAGAAGGCATCCCAGCTGAAAATCAAACCGCAGAAATTGTTGCTGTGAGGCGACAATACTAACCACTGCACTATATAAAATAATACAGTACTGTGATGTAACACCCTGCAGCATACCTAACAACAATGGGGAGTGTTAGCCTTGCACCTATGATGTTCTATGAAGGTCATTAAAATGAAACTATGGGTGTACTGAGGTGGGTCAGTGGAGCAAGTCAATCCACATGCCAGTATTTCCACATTGCAATGTAAAGGTGAGACACTGCAGATGGAAGAGTACAGGGGGTCATTAGAACAAATACCTCTGAAAATATGTGCAGGTGGACTGCAACAAAAAAGAAACAAGCACAAGCAATAGCCTTCCTGGGAACTGAACCCAGAACTCCCACATTACAATGGTTTAGGGAACCACCTTAGCACTGAAGCAGTCATGCCATAAGTGCCAAGCAGACATCACACATCAGTGCATTAATAGACAGATCAATCAAATAATCAATATAGCATTAAGACTTCATATCCCCCCAAATGCCAATCTCAACAGTGGCAGAAGAATCCAGAAAAATAAATTATGTGAGACAAAAAATCTGGCAGATTCCCCATAATACACACAGTCCACTCATACAGCATATGTAACAAATGACCACACTAAAAGAGGCATGTATAAATGAAACTGACTACCTGCCTATGTCATTGATATACTGTGGACCACTGTGTTAGAAAATCATGCCACAAAAGCAGTAATAGTAAAGATGATCAGAAAAATAAATTTTGGGAGAACAAAGCAGTTAATATCAAGGAAACAAAATGCACATCCTTGGGGATGAACCACTGACTTTGGTCAAGTAGATATTCACCAATAAGAGGCATGCTATGGGAGTATGCATGAATGAGGTGACTAGAAAATATATTTAAGGGGAACAAAAAAACTGACATCAGGGCAAACAAAATGCAGATGCCTAGGGCTGAATCCCTTACTTTGTTCATGAATATAGCCACAATTACACTTTATTAGCAAGGCAGGCTACATGATACTCTTGTAAGAGACGATTGGAAAGTACATATCAGGGGAACAGAAGAGTTGTTACCAGGACAAACAAAGCACACACATTACTTGGGGGTTGAACACCTCACTTTTTACAGTGATATTGCAAAGTCAGAACCATGAGTAGGTTTCACAATGGGGAAGAGATATGAATTAGCAGTTATCATGAAAATATTACAATACTGCTGAAGACTGCAAAATGAATATTGAAAAAAATGACATAACAGGGTTGGGAATGGATAGCCATCATTGAGTATATCCAGCACTGCATGATTTATTGAGGTATGGAACTCTGATGCACATATAATTTCACTGCATTTAATACATATGGCACTTTAATAGCATACAATAATAATTATCAGCTTTTTACAAAGTACACCATCATGGAATTGAACCCCTGTCCTCATAAGCAATAATCTAAACAGGAGTGCATTAGTAAGTAACACCACAGAAGAAGTTACCATAAAATAAAACATATAAAAACATTTGCAGGGAATGTTTGGACACTGGAGTACTATCTACTATGACTCTTGTTCACAATGTGTAACACTTATCGATTTACAAATTTTGCCCTAATGTATTGGCAATGTACTTATCAAGTAAATACTAATCAGACCACTTGGAAGTTGTGATGATGCAATTATTATTGTGAAATTAGGTCAGTATTGCCCAGTGTCATTCATTGGGGTCACCTGACTTGTGCAACAGTAGCTGAGTCCTTAGCATGAATCTTGATCTTTCTTCTTGGAATTTTCGATCTGAGAAATAGAGTAAAGGTATACAGGAACAATTCCTAAGGTATACAGGAACAATTCCTAACATAGGAGAAATAACATGCACACTATCAACTGCTGTTTGCCATGTTGAAATGAGCAGAACAGGTGGAGAATAGCATTCTTCAAAATAATGAGAAGGTTGATCTCTCGTGAGCCCCATTCTCATAAGGACATGACTAAGCAAAATTCTCAGATTCACAGACCCAGCAAAGAAATTGAGCTATAGCTCAGAGAGTCTGGTGTCACTATTCAGAAATGAAAATTATTACTGCTATCACAGCTGCTGCCATTGTTGTATATGTTGCTGCATTTGTAAATGTAGTAGACATTTATATACTCTACTAAACGTCTAATTTGTTTGTATATGTTGCTGGAGTGATAGCCACTGAATTCAGAGATGAGAGAATAGACCAGACGTCATGCTGTAAGCTATATTCTGGCATTGTTCATCAGGCAAGTTGAGGATGGTACAAGGAAAGAAGTTGTGTGCCAGTGCAAATACACACAGAGATCAGGAATGAAATCAGAATGCGAAGTGCATGAATAAACAGGTAATCATAACTAACTAACTAACTAACTTACTAAATTACTAACTAGCTAAAGATATTGGGGTTTTGTTGTTTCTGGCATGGGGTATGTTGAACTGTTGTTTGAAATTTAGCAAACAATGCTAATATTTATGATATTTGCCCTAACTCTATTTAGAGTACTGTTGTCAATTTAACAGCTTAGAGGTTGACATATAAAATTATTGACATTTGACTTCATAAATTAGGGTACATTTGTGATGTGATTACATTTGGTGATTTTCTACATAATATTTCTACTAGCTGTTGAGTGCATAATGGAAGTATTCTGGAACAAACAACATGTATAGTCATCACAGCTGTATTCCTTAGAGTTCTATTTATGAGCATGTGTTTTGGACCACACTTGTGTTACCATATGACTACTGTTATAGAAAAAGTAACATTGTTTTACTTCTGGCAAATGTACATACTGAATTTTGAATAGCTGAGTACCTGAGTCAAGTTAACAAAACTGTTATGAAATGACTTGTTTAGCCATTCTCACTACTGTTTAAGACACTGTTTAAATTGTGTTATTGTTGATGTATCGATTTGTAGGACGTTTTGGATTTAAAAATGAAATCAATGTAAGGAACTATCAGAAAAGTTTTTATACTGAAAATATCTGGCCAGTTTTATTAATCTTACAATCTTGTATAATATCAACAGATGTTTTATGCTGTCATAATGTAATATTGCTTTGGTGCAGTCAGTACAAATGTATTTGCTGAATTGTATATGACAAGATTGTTTAAGGTGCATTCAAAGGGGTGCAGTAGGGTGTAGCGATGTCCAGTGTGACTTTAAGAACTTCAAGAAACAAACAGGCAGGCAAAGGGCATTCACCGGACTAGAACTAATTCAGTTTATTGTAAACGCTTTTGAATGTAAAAATTCACAAACTTCCTCAGACAGACACAGTTGTTAACTGACTTAGTTTAAATAACCCTCCACATCAATGACAACATGTCCTGTAAAACATTTAAAAAGATATTGTCTATTAAATCGCGATGTAATCACAAGAACATATTTCGTTCTACATAAAGTTCATTTCACCTTTAACAAAACTTACATTAATTAACATATAAAAGCATATAAATATATACAAGTATATTAAAACATATAGCAATATTAAAACTAGTACACAGTTGGTCATTTAACATCTATTTATGGCCTTAAGCTTCAAAATACATTTAATGGAACTGTATTCATTTAAACTGGGATAGGTGTAAGCATTAGTTAATACTTGCCACCATAATTCTTTAAGTTCTAACTCCACAGATACTGGCCCACCTCTAATATTAGCATCTATTTGTTCAATAACAAGAAACAAAAATGAGTGCTCAGGACATTCAATAATATGTTTCGCTAAAGCATTGTTTATTAATGCTATATAAATGTTCATATATTCTCTTTCTAAAGTGCCTATCAGTTTTACCAATATAGAACTGGGGGCAATTTTGACACTAGGCTAAATATACCACACCAATGGCATTACAATTATGTTTACCCTTAACTCTATATTTATTTCTACCTATGGAAAAACTATTAGTCACTTTAATATGTTTACACATTCTACAAGAACTACATTTGTACATGCCTCCATCCTTTTGTAAAGGGGGCAATACAGTCTCAAACAAATTTTTAAGGTTCCGTCCCCTTTTATAAACAAGTTGAGGCATATCTGGTATCTAGTTTCTAATAAAAGTGTCCTCTTTCAACACCACCTAGTTCTTGTATAGAATAACCCGCACAATTTCAGCCTCAATACAAAAAGATGCAATAAAATACAATGAAGCATTAGATGTGTTACCTTCATTAGATATAGTATTCATATTAGAGGAATTCAAATTCGGACCCCCAATACCACAGTCATTAGTATTAACACCATTAATGACTTCAATTCTACCAAGAATGGGTTTAAACCAATCATTATTACATTTATTACTAACCTCAAATATAAGGTTGTCAATCAAGGTAGATGGGTATCCCCTTGCTATAAACATTGTTTTAAGTAGATAACATTCATTCCAAAAATCATCGTCTAGGGTGGTCATTCGGACTGCTCTAACCAGCTGGCCTTTAATAACAGCACGTTTCTGATAATGGGGATGAGCACTACTGAAGTGAAGAAAACTATTAGAATATGTTGGCTTACATTAGATTTTTGCAATATAACAAAAATTCACCTTATCCTTAATAAGTAATACATCCAAAAATGATATCTTAATGTTATTAAATTCGTAGGTAAAACTCAAAAATGAAGTAAGATTAGATAATATAGAGACAAATTCCGCAGCCTCGCTTTCATCACCTTTAAATAAAACAAAAATATCGTCCAAATAACATGTGTACCAGCAGACAAATTCTTTAAAGATGTCAAGTTTAAACAGAATCTCATTTTCCCAATATGCCATAACGGTATTTTCAAAGCTCCCCCCACAGGTGGAACCATGACAACATCGGATTTTTGATGATAAAAATTGCCTTTAAACAAAATATAATTATTAGAGAGCACAATGTACAGTAAATATTCTATTAAGTTAATTTCATCACCTAAAACTCCTTGCTTAAACAAAAACTCACAAACCCATTCGATACCTAATTTCTGAGGAATAACAGTAAAAAGGTCACGGACATCGATGGTTAAAAAATTCATTTGGTCATCAAATCTCAAGCCATTTATTGCTTCCAAAAAACTCCATGAATCCTGGCATATTTGTGGTTCATTCTCCAAATATTTTTTTAAGTTTATAATCAACCAATTTAGCACACCCATAAGTTATACTGTTACGTCTGTCCACAATCGGGCGGAAAGGTGGTTTACTCAAGTTTTTGTGAATTTTAGACAATCCAAAAATAACTGGTGTAATGGGTGAGGGCATAATCAAATAATTAAAGGTTTCTAAATCAATCATACGATCAATAAATAAATCCTTAATCAAAACTCTAATACATTGATAGGCCCCATTCAATTAATTCAATGAAACCTTAACATAGGTATCGGTGTTAAGTAACATTAAGATATTTTCTTCATAAAGTTTATCACTCATTAAAACAAGCCCACCACCCTTATCCAGTTTTAATACTCTAATTCTTTGATCTCTTGATAATTTTAATGCTTTTAATTCATTATCAGAGATGTTATTTCCACTAGTCTCCCTACCTTTAACACCCATCACAGATAAATTACGTAAATCCAATTCACATAATTTTTCAAAAAATCTAATGGTGTTATGCAAAGGGGGATTAAAAATACTGGAAATATGTACATCAGAATTCAGACTAGACATATTCCCAAGAAGACACAACAAGTTCAATTTACGTATGAAAACTTTCAGATCTAAAATAATGTCAGCCACATTCATATGCTTGGCTGGTACAAAAGATAATCCTTTGGACAATACATTAATAAGTTCAGGAGATACTTCAAATTCAGTAAAATTATATATTCTAAAGTCACCAAATGTATTCATTAAAATACGTGGATATACAGTTTCAGTCATTTCTAGTGGATTCAGTACACAAGGATATGTAATTTCAGTAATTTCTGATGGATTCAATAGACAGGGGCTAATTGTTATGTGGCGACAATTGTTCTTCCTCGGTTGCTGTTACCTGCCCATGTGGGGTCCCATAAAACCTCCATGTACAGGTGCTTATTGTTGTGAAAACCTGTATTATGGATGGTATTAGTCTGTACCCCCTGTTGGCGTCGCAGCCTTTCACTTCGACGCAGAGAAGGGGGAATGGTATTATTCACATCTCCAGTAAGGTCAATATCAGCAGTAATGTTACTCAAGACATCAGAATTAGCCAAAGCTCCACCTTCCCCAACATTAAGCAGTTCACCACTGGTTCTCAAATTGGTATTAAGGGGAGGTAAGGGGTAAGCTGTACATTGTGTATAATCCCTCATATCATGTGCCGACTTTTTATTTTTTGTTGCTTTTAGTCTCTCCAAGGTTTGTTCAGTGCTAACAAATATACGTAAAAAATCATATTTATACCTAGGAAAGTCACTGTCCCCTTTAATAACTTTTTCGAGTTCCAACAAATCATTCCTCAGTAACAAAATTTGTGCATCATAGTCTTTTATCAACAGTTCAAAAAATTCACAGCCTTGTTTATCAAACAAAACCAAAAGGTTTTTATGAAACTGGGAACCACGTTCTTAACCTACGGGAAACCACCATTGTCATAGGCCCTTCGGGATGTGACCCCTCTCAATACACGTATTTATTTATTTATTTATTTCAGTTTGATTACCAGGGAGGTCCACTGGGCTTTGGGGACCGTTTTCAGTGGAGGTCCGGGGAGAAAAGCTCCACAAAAACAACAAACAATATTGATTACAAAAGAGTTCAGTCAAAAATATAACAATAGATGAAACAGGATTTTGCAAACAGCCTACAATAGAAAAGTCTAATGGCAAAATAGTAAAATTAACATTTTTAGTTAGGTTTCAGCACAGAAAGAAAAAATGAAGTAAAATATTTTAGGTTAGAGAAAGCAGGAGGTAATAACTTGAGCTAGGAATATAGGAGAGAAAAGGAGAAAAAGAAGGCCAGCCTAGGATGACTTAGCAGTTGATTCATCAAGTAAGAAATATAAAAGTGGCCTATATAGCTAGTATTTAGGAGAGACAAAAGAGAGTTTAGTAGAGAATGGAAGTTAGCCTGGGGAGAAGGAGGAGGATGGTTTGAAAGGAGTAGGTTGAAGAGTGCAGTTGCAAATTCTATTTAGATAGAGGTGGGAATGAAGTAATGTTTTGAAGTTGTTTAGGTTGTGGCAGGATCGAACAGAGGTGGGTAGGGCATTCCATTTTTTAGCAAGGGTGAAGGATAAAAGCATTTGGCCAGCTGGGTACTTGGGTTTTTGTACAGTGATCAAGTTTTGATGAGAAGATCTAATGGATCTAGGAGGGCTATAGGGTAGAAGAATGTTGGAAAGAGCAGGACAGCTAGTTGGATGGAACAGTAGTTTATGGGCTATGGTGAGTTGGAAAAAGGTCAGTTGATTGGGTAGTTCAAGCCAATTTAGAGAGTGGAGGGGAGAGCAGTGATGAGTGATGAACTTGGCATTAGTAGCAAGTTTGAATATTTTGTTATAGCATTGTTCCAATTTGGAGAAGAGACAGGATGATGGATTAGTGAGCAGAGGAGTGCCATAAAGTAGAGAGGGAAGGAGATAAGTGGAGGTGAGGGTTAGCCTAGTGGAAGGAGACAGAAAGTGGTTATTTCTGTACAATAAGCCCAGTTTTATGTGTGTTTTATTGATGTTTTGCTGGATATGATGATTGAATTTCAGCTGGTCATCAATTAATATACCGAGATGTTTGGTGGAGTTTACTATTTCGATAGTGGAGTTGGAAATGCTGGTAATATGAAAGGAGTTTTTGTCTAGTGGTGAGGATTTGGCAGGTGGGAAGAGGAGGATCTTAGTTTTGTTGGCATTAAGGGAGAGGTGATAGAAAATGCAGTTTGGGTTAGGGCTTGGAGTTCAGTTTGATTAGTGGCATGGCAGATGAGGGTGGAATCATCAGCGTATTGAACAATTGTGGTGTTGGGGATGGCTTTATGGAAGTCATTAATAAAGATATTGAATAGTAATGGGCCAAGAATGGAGCCTTGAGGTACACCAGTAGGTGAAGAAAGGAAGGTAGATGTAGCTAGGTCCCATTTCACAGCTTGGGATCTGTTTGAGAGGTAGCTAGTGAACCAGGAAAGAGCATTTTGGCTAAGGTTAAGGTTGGAGAGATGGTTTAGATCTAGTAGAACAGTTGAGACTACATTACCAGAGTCACGAGCAGAGTTCACAGAATGAAGGAAAGAGAGAAGGGCAGTGGTGGTACTGTGTCCAGGGCGAAAGCCGTGTTGGGTGGGGGAGAGTAATTGATGTTCAGTAAGGAAAGGCAGGAGTTGGAGGTGTATACACTTTAAGGATTTTGAAAATAGGGGAGAGGATAGCAATGGGACGAAAATTAGACGTATGTAAATAAACTGTTTCCAAGTGAAGGTTCTTGAGTTTAAATAACTTATTAACTTATTATCAAAAGTTTTTAAATTGCTTACAATATTCACAGTGTTAGTATGATTGTTAGCAGTCACAGCTGAAGTACTAGCTATTGCTTGGTTGTAAGTTAAAACCATTGGTTTATTGATGCACTCAGTCAATGAAGGCAAGTTAAATTGAACATTGTTATTATTGTGAACACTCGTACCTTCATTGTTTTGAACCGGAGAATTAAGTCCATTCAACCTCTGGTTAGTCCCCGGTAAAGCTGCTGATGTGGAAGGTAAACCTCTATTTCCATGTAATAATGCACTACCATTGGCATCCCCATTCGGGTTAACTTGCCGACCGGAACCGCCAATACTTGCTGCTATACCACTAAGGCCATCAACTTTGGCATTTAATTCATTCATTCGTGCATTCAGCTTCTGAATAAGCAGAGTTAAATTGCCCATAAGATGGTCTCCATCACCACCCTGCACATCCATTCTCTCTTGAGACAAATGCAATTGCGAGTCCAGTTCAAACCCACTTGCCATGAATAAAAACTCTTTTTCACAAAACAAACAAAATAACTTAAAGAAAGAAACAGGCAAATGGCATTCACCGGACTAGAACTAATTCAATTTATTGTAAGCGCTTTTGAATGTAAAAAATCACAAACTTCCTCAGACAAACACAGTTGTTAACTGACTTAGTTTAAATACCCCCCACATCAATGACATCATATCCTGTAAAACATTTAAAAAGATATTGTCCATTAAATCACAATGTAATCACATGAACATATTTCATTCTACATAAAGTTCATTTCACCTTTAACAAAACTTACATTAATTAACATATAAAAGCATATAAATATATACAAGTATATTAAAACATATAACAATATTAAAACTAGTACACAATTGGTCATTTAATGTCTATTTAAGGCCTTAAGCTTCAAAATACATTTAATGAAACTGTATTCATTTAAACCGGGATAGGTGTAAGCGTTAGTTCATACTTGCTATTATAATTCTCTAAGTTCTAACTCCACAGATTCTGGCCCACCTCTAATATTAGCGAGGACATTCAATAATATGTTTTGCTAAAGCGTTGTTTACATCTTTCCTATTAATGCTATATAAATGTTCATATATTCTCTTTCTAAAGTGCCTGTCAGTTTTACCAATATAGAACTGGGGGCAGTTAGAACTTAGAGAATTATGGTGGCAAGTATTGTGTACTAGTTTTAATATTGTTTATTTCCTTCAGATAATTCATGCTAACACAAATCCTTTTAAGCAAATTTGTAAATGTATAAGAGCAATAATTAAAATCTGTTCTTATTTTTTAGCATTTGTTCTTTATTTTAGGCTTTATCTAGATTTATTCAGATGATAGGTCCAGAGGTATGCAAACCTATTTGCTGCTGCCAGTGGTAGATCTTACTCACTCACACACACACACACACACACACACACACACACACACACACACACACACACACACACACACACACCTCTGCTTCAAAAAATGCATGCTAACACAAATCACTTAAAATTTGTTCCTATTTTGAGACTTTGTCACGTTTATTTTAGGTGTAACCAGATACCTTGATCTAAGAGCTTGCCTCTCAACTGTACATAGTTTTGCAGAATGCCCAGATTTTTGCGTCATATTTTCAGTCTGCTTCGCTTAAAAATGTGTTTTTGAAAAAAACACTGTAATGATCTAAAGATTAAAGTCACTAAATAATGACATGCATTTAAGTTTCAGATTATATATCCTACAGAAAATACATGCTAACACAAATCCTGTTATTCTTGTAGCTTTCTAAGTTTATAAGAGCAATGTTTAAAATGTGTCCGTATTTCTTAGCATTTGTCCCCCATTATGTCAGGCTTTGTCCAGATTTCTTGTGCTAATAGGTTGAGAATGATGTCTGTGGTCAAGAGGTACGCCAAACTGCTGCTGCTGCTGCCAGGGGTTTGCTAGATCGCTTTCATACTTTACTCTCTCTGTCTCTCTCTCTCTCAAACACACACACACATGCACACACACGCACACACACGTGCACAAATGCACACACACACACACACACACACACACACACACACACACACACACACACGCACACACACGCACACACATACACACACACACACACACACACACACACACACACACACACACACACACACACACACACACACACACACACACACACACACACACAGTCTGTTTTGCTTTCATGAATGCATTCACTCACGCACACAGACAGAAACATAAATACACATACACACAAACACACACACACACACACACACACAGTCTGTTTTGCTTTCATGAATGCATTTACTCACACACATAGACAGAAACATAAATACACATACACATAGAGACACGCTTTTTTCTGTTTCGCTCAATTGATCTCTCTTTTACTCTCATACATGCATACACTCTCACATACACACTTTATTTTGCATTTTTTCTTTTTTTGTCACTTGCTAAACAGCAAAAGTGCTGCTTAGCGATTGTAAAATAATGGCTAGCTCTCATTTTCGTTGACATGCATGCATACACTCGTACACAGACACACACACACACACACACACACACACACACACACACACACACACACACACACACACACACACACACACGCACACACACACACGCACACACACACACACCTACCTTTACCTACACCACACATTCCTACCTATTCTTACACAAACACGCATACATCTACCTCTCACTTGTTCCTACCTATTTCTTACACACACACACACACACACACACACACACACACACACACACACACACACACACACACACACACACACTTTTTTTTTAATTGTCTTCTTTTTTTTCACATTTTACACTCACTAAACAGCAAAAGCACTGCTTAGTGAGTGTAAAATAATGGTGTCCAGTCGGTTTTCACAGTCTGAACTTCACAGCAGGTTGATATGCTGCTGTGAAGTGGCGGACTTGTTTTTCAGTGGGCATTACTTATACATTAATACCTTGTTGGAGAAATTTCATTCTTCAATCAGGGTGCTGACGTACAGTTTGCCCATTCTCTAATGTACAGTATTGTCTATTAAGTCCACAGTGTTTTCCCACAAATGATAATGTGTCTAACAAGTTAGTTTATTTAGTCAAATGGTTTGAAATAAACAATGAACCATCTGTTTGAATACAGAGATTTACTATAATTTTGACTTTTGTGGTATCAAGTTAGCTATATACACCCTAGATATTTCAGATAATTTATTTTTATTTTTTTGTCAGTTTTTTGTTTTTGTTTGTTAACTTGCATTTGTTAAATTGGATAGAAAACTGATCCTGCTAGATCATGTTCAAACTCAGCGTGGGAGAACAAACTGAGCAAAAAAATCGAAAGGGTTTACACAGAAATAATTAAAGCATGAGTAAAATTCAACATAAATTGCAGAAACAGGATGTATTAAACATAAGAGATGCTTAGTTCAGCTTAAAACAATAAATATTACGGTGCGGCTATCTCCTGCATTAATATCAATTAATAATCAATGGCAGTACCAGTAATAAAATAAAGAAAAACAAAAGACAAAGCAGCACTGCTGCCAGACCTTGAAAGTGAACATCAAAAGCCCTCGTCATATGTTGATATTGCATTATATGCAGGTGATGGCAAGTACTAGAAATGAAGCCGATTTCATATAACGTGCAATGCAAATGCATAAGCAGGGCTACTTCCAACTGTTTGTAGAGAAGAATGTCTACAAATCAGAAATGTAAGGACATTTTGGTGAATTAGGAGTTGAAGGACTTTGAGGGGCTGAGATTGAGAGTTACTTCTCATTTAGTAAGCATAGTTATGTTCGATAAGGAAATTGTACCTGTAAGCATTTTATATGTTTTTGATTAGCATGCGGTTAATGTTTTACCCAGTGATACTACTGTAATAGATTCCGATAATAATAGAGGAGCTAAACCTCAGTGTTTAGATCATCCTGTTAATAAGCCTGAACCTTTGAAAGATCTTAGCAACTTAAGAGAGAATCATAGAAAATCAAGTTTATCTGGGAAGAATCAGAGATGTGATCTGTGAGATGCTATGAGAGGTGGAAATCTATCCATTTTTAGTTCACTGCACCACCATTTTTCCATCTAAGTCAGGGCTTTATCCCTCTATGCCACCAGATCTGATTCAGCTTGTAAATCTTTCACAGTGACTTATTGACGACTAATTAGAGTTTCTTAACAGTAACTCACTGGGCAAATGCCAAATACTATATCTACATGGAAATATTAGATTATGTTTCAATACATGTTACCAAACAGTGGAACAAATTTCTACAGTAATAATGCATGGAACTATATTATTAGAGTTTCAGACTTGGTTGGATAACTAACCAAATACATAATCATAGCCACAAATGCCGTGAAAATCCTTTCTACACATTGTGAGGTTGTACGCAGAACATTAAGCATTTAAGTATGTGAACTGCTTTAAGGGAAATACCTCTGAGAATAACCCACTATTAGACATTCTTCACCTTTCTGCAGATAGCTAGAATCATATGCAGCACTGTATGCATATGTACAATAGTTTTAGTTGGCATCACGTGTAGCACTGTACTGTATGCATATGTACAGCATTTTTAGTTAGAATCATGTGCAGCATGTATGCAGATGTACATTTTAGTTAGAATCATGTGCAGCATGTATGCAGATGTACATTTTAGTTAGAATCATGTGCAGCATGTATGCAGATGTACATTTTAGTTAGAATCATGTGCAGCATGTATGCATATCTACATTTTAGTTAGAATCATGTGTAGCACTGTATGCATATGTACAATTTTTGT